>NC_030811.1:67321214-67421214 GCF_001704415.2 Capra hircus
TGTGATTACCAAAGAAAGAATCAGCATCATAGTAAAGATAAGAACAGACAGTTAAGGGGATATATGGGAGGATATGCACAGAGTACTGAGCCTGAGAGAATCAGAAAAGACTTCACAATGGGGACAACAATTCAGAGTGACCCTGAAGGTCTCCAGCAGAAGCAACGGCATTACCCAAAGGCACATGGGAGGGGATGGCCCCGGCATGTCTCGGGAAAGAGGAATCACCTATTGTGCCTTGAACAGAAACATGGGAGCTATCCAGAGTCCATGGGGGGCTGGGAATTGCCATATAACCTTTATGATCATGCACTTCTGAAACTAAACCCAGGCATAATATACTGATGGTTTGTGGAAAACAGGGAAGATACATGGCACCTGCATCAATTAGGAGTAAACTGGGTTGGAAGAAACTGAATAACTGAACAAAAGCTTAAACCATGAGGTGTTTGTGAAGAAAGGGGGTGGCTGGTGAGCATTTCTGTGATTCTTTCGATTACGACAAATTACTACACATTCAGAAACTACATCCAAGTTCAAGTGAAACAGAAGTCAGGAAGGTGAAGGACCTCTGCTTAGGAAGCTTGTCCTTTTACTTAGAGAAGTCTTCTCCAACAAACTTCCACTTAACACTCATTAGCCAGAACTGGGTCCCACATATACCTCTAGCTGCAAGAAAGACTTGAACTCAAGCACTTCACTTTCCAGGCTCACAGTAAAGAGGATGTAGGAACAGGGATTTTCAGCACATGTAATAGGGTACTCTATCTATAATGGGCTAAAGCTTGTGGCACATATGCAAAATCACATGAGCTACACTTTTTCCCAGTGTATCCCATGCGCTACTCACTGATCCAATACATTTGTTAACCAACAGTTAACTATTAGTTTCTCTTCTTTCAAAATAAATTTTCATCTCCTCCATAACATACTCCATACTCCACCATCATTTTAGGTAGACAATAGCAAAATATTTCATTAAGGAGTCAGGAACCTATGTCATTTCTGGTACAGTTTTATCAAAGACTGCACAACAGCCAGTTGTATGGCCATAATTACACCACCTTTTCCTTCTCCTGTCTGTGCTTCCCAGTCCTTCTTCAAAAGATAGCAAAGGTAAATAAATTTAGCAGAGCATAATGATCCTGAGGGAGGCACTCTGACAAACTCAAAAGTCTCTTCAGTTTATTAACTGAATGACCTTCCCAAGTCTATTGGAACACAAATAATGGTATCTAACTCAAGCATGCTGCAAGGATTAAATGAAATAATGAAGGTAAAGTGTTGTGCACAATGCCTAAATTGCTTAAACTTTTAAAAGTTTCTTTAAATAAAAGTTGTATTTCCATTATGAAAAGCAAGTGTTCTCCCTCTCCACCTACATGTAGAAATTTGAATGTGGCACCCCTCCCCATTTCTTAAAAATGATCCTTTCCTAATTTAGAAGCTTGTATTAATATTATGGGCTTCTCAGGTGGTGCAGTGGGAAAGGAATACACCTGCCAATGCAAGAGGCACAAGAGATGTGGGCTCGATCCCTGGATCAGGAAGATCCCCTGGAGACAGGAATGGCAACCCACTCCAGTATTCTTGCATGGGAAATCTCATGGACAGAGCAGCCTGCTGGGCTACAGTTCATGGGGTCACGAAGAGTCAGACACGATTGAGTGTACACATTGCATGGCATGGCTGTAGTATTTTGTCTCTTTAAGTTTCCTTATATGTTAACAGCATTTCTTAGAAAATTAGCACCACCGGTAGAAGTTTAGCAATTAATCACTACAGGACAACTGATTTATGGCTTATGATTGTATTGCTATTTTTTTCTGGTCTACATTTGACTGGACTGATTGGTCTGCATGGACCAGGTATCTCATGACCAAAACAGATGCAATGGAGCGTGTCTTCCCAATGAGAAGGTAAGTGTGGTGTTTTTATGGATACTGAAAGGTAAGTGGTCTTTGAAGCCATAGAACTAGACAAGAACAATATCCCTTGAATGGTGAAAAAAGTTTCCCGTCTTTCTTTTGCTTAAAAATTATCATGACTTAAAAATAAGGGGAGAAAAACAAGGAGGAGGGTAACTCCCCCCTCAAATTGCTCTCAGCATGTGACAACAGTAGTCTTCAGAAACTTCACAGGTAATATTCTATTTGTGTACAAACCCACAATCCCTTATGCAAAATAACTTGCATATTACAAGTTATAATTTTTCTGATTTTATAAAAGAAATAGTGTGCATCACCCATACCTGCCATAGCACAGGCCTAAAGCAGCGTCCTGCAGTCAAACACACTCTATTGCTCAGAGAAACTAAAGAATGTGCGTACACTCTGCCTAAATACACACCGGATAAATTAAGAGCTTTAGTTTTAAATTGATTTGGGTCATGTTTTGTAACAAACTCACTGAAAAATAGAAAAGAAAATGTTTTCCAAGTGTATTTATTTTAGAATTGGGATAAGATGTTGTGGACCTGTACACATAGGTAGAATTTCCTATTACATCATTTATAAATAAAAGAAAATATTTAACATATTAAATGAGATAGACAATAATCTTTTCCTTCCAATGGACCCTAAAATGTAAACTAACCTTTGAGATTTACTCAATTACTCTTTATAGAGAAGTTTTGTATCTTTGTAATCATGTGTTTGTTTATATTTCACTTGGACCAATAATAACATTGGAGTAGTCTACGAAAACACAATACAAAAGGTTTTTTTTTTATTTTTAAATGGGAGAGGAAACTGGAACAAAGGGAAAATAATGATACGATATCAGCAAAGCTATAGGCTAGACTAGTATGAAGAAACGGACTTCTGGCCTCAGCATCTGCTGGAGGTGGATGACAAATCCAGAAGTCAATGCAAATAGAGGAATGTAATGAGCTTTAAATTTCCCATTGTCCTTAAAATAAATACACTCAATTTCACTCACAGTGGAGCATTCTGAGCATTTGAAAATGGGAGTTTTCTTTTCATAGAGTTTCAAAAGTTACTCCTTCAGCATAAGCCACAAATTCTTCTTGACTGTTAGTCATGTCCTTAAATGTTGACTTGTGGTATTTTAAAAGCCACATGCACCCAAGAGCCAAATAATGCTGTTCTAGCACACAGACCTCTGACTAGAAAAATACCAATGAGCCAAACTGAATTCTTCAATTTTTCACAACCGTACTTCTTATCACTAGGCTTTTGATAAAGATTCTAACTTATGTTCTCTTACATCCTCCAGTAAAATCCACTGTCCATTACCAAGTGTCACTGATGAAGGAGAGTTTATGTCTTAGATATAAGACAGATGGATGACCTAAAGTCCACCTTGGGTTTGTCACTAGAATCTACATTGGAAAAATGGCATGTGATGCATTTGAAATTCTGACATCTGCTCTACTTGTTTTGTTGCATTCCCTTCCCACCTCTCTGGAAATCTCAAAGCAGGGAGCTGCCTCTGACATTAATAACTGATGGGTTTGAAAATACCAGGAAAGATTGTGGAGGGCATATCTGCACACATCATGGTTTATGTGAATATCCTCTTGGAGTTTGTAGCTGATGTCTACAGACCTACGCGGATGCTTCTTGTATCTATAACACTCTCCTTCCCACCCCCATCCCCATGACTTTCATGGGCTGAGATTAGCTTTACAGACTGCTTCTTCTCTGACCTTGAATCAGTTTAGTTCCTTCCACAACTCTAAGGAGTCTTTCGTTTCCTCTCCAGCTCTTGTTTCATGTCCATGGTTCAAACTCCTTTCTGTTTTCCCACTGTGTCATTACATGAATCTTTTATTTGTGTCAAATGGGGTAGCATCAATTATTACAATTGACTTCTATGTCACCAGTCTCTAAAGCAAACGTTGGCAAGTGTTTCCAGATACGCTCTTATCATAACACTTGATGTATTACCATGATGTATTTCCACAGTAGGGTCTAGCAATAATGATGAATGTGGAGAATGAGAGAGAAACAAAGAAAAATAGATTGTATGTAATGCAAAAGAAGGAAAATTCATTTTGTAACAGATTTTTAATCCTGTTTATTTTTTAAATAGTCTGAGATCAAGTGCAACAAGATGTTACATTTTTGATGAGTTATTGTATGATAAAGTGAGTATTATTTCAGCCTTTGTCTCTGGTAACTTAGCAGACCATGAAACACTATAAAGCCCTTCTTTCGCCATACCCTGTCTCCTTAATGGCCATCACTGTAATTCCACCTACAAACTGAGTATGTATAATAGCTTTGATTGATGCCTGGTCAACTGTCAAAGTTGAAATTTATTAGTATTGCTTTGATTACCAAAGTAAAATATTGTCTGTAATCTTCCTTGAAAACTTACATTTGAGTCTTACAAAGAAGAAAAAAAATATATATGATTTGAACTATGCTGCAAAGTTAAACAGTTTGTTATAACAAACTGTTTATAGCATTATCAATCAAGAAAGGGGGATAGGATTTTAGGAGATTATTCCTCTGTGGTCTTTCTACTTTCCAAATATTCCCCCTATAAATTAGACATAAAGATATCTTGATTAATACAACTGATTGGGGAAACCAGATGTAAGTTTTTTCACTCCTGTAAATGTCATTAGTTTATTATTTTCATTTTTCACATAGTTTCTTCAGCTTAACCATAAAGTCTACAATAATAAGCTTATGATTGTAAATATACTCATTTCATCAACTTCATGCTGTTCCTAATCAGTTTTTTTCTTTCCTAAATTTTTTACATTGTTATATAGTTTCATATGCTCTCTTTACACCCTACATGTCTCTTTTGTAATTAATTACAACTGCAGTTAATTACTTATTTAGGCTCTGTCCTCCTGCTGGATTATATTAAATCCCAAGTCTCCCTAGCTGCAGTCCCCAGCTTCTAGAAAAGAGCCCAGCTAATCAAAGGTGCTCCATAAACGTTTGATATGAGTGCAAGCATGAGGGAGTAGATGAAGCAAAGCAACATACTTCCCATAGGGAACATGTAAAAATCAACTTGGCATAAGACCAATGTCACATCTCTTTTGCTCAGTTTTATTTCTTTCTTAAGGCTCTGTACTTTAACGGCAATTTAACTCATATGTTTTTATTAGTCTACACTCAATTTTTCAGAATGCTTAGAAAAGCTTGTTTGATGTCCAAGAAACTTCACAAAAAAAAAAAAAAAGACATTCTTTTACGGATGACACTTCTTTATTGTTCCCTTCTAAGAAGAGTTTAAAATTAGAATGATTTTGTTCTCAGGTGAGATACACCTTCAATCTGAATTTCACCTAACATTTAATTATTTTTCAAGATTCTCAGCATCCAAGGTTGACATGTAGAAAGACTATTCCAGAAGATTATAATTTGCAGAAAAATTAAGGGAGCTGATACTTTTGTCAGGGTTCTTGAATTTTTAGCTTACCTGAACATGGGTAGATACTGATTTGATTTCATAGTTTTAGATAAAATCTGTACTGGTGCCTACTATCTTGTAAATTTTGCATACATAGACCGTAGCATTAATACAGTAACCTAAACTTTGTCTTTCAATGATTTACAAACTCTACATAAACACATTTTTCTTATCATAGAATGTCTTCTTAGTCACACTAATACCCTCAGCATGTCAGAGAACATAAACTGTCTTCAGTATCTTCTCCCTTTCCTCCTTGATAAAAGCAATGTCTGACTTTTAGCAGCACCACAGCTAAAACATAAAAACACTCAGGCCCCTCTTAGAGATGAATATATTTTGACATATAGAACTCATTGAAAATGTTTTTCACTTCCAGGAAGTTTTCTCAAGTGAGGAATCTGCCCTTTTCTGCTTGCCTGCCTTTCTCTTTCCTGCTGGAATGCAGCATACTTCAGGAAGCTGGAGCTTCACCAGCCAAACTGAGACCTAGAAAGCAGAAGCCGCAAGCTGAAGTTCATGGTAAAAGCACACAGGAGTCTGGATCCCCAAGTATTTCCTGAAGCTGCCCCACACATTCAGGATTACCTCTCTCTAGACTTATTTCATATTAAAAAAAAGAAGTTTCTATTTTGGCCATTTTGCATTTGATTCCCCAAACTTATAGATGACATTGTTCTAAATTTTAAAAAATGATAATAAACCTAAGAAATAATTTAAAAAAGAGAAAGAAAATGAAAATGGCAGCAAAATATTATCTGCCTATTGCATTGCCCATCGGTGAGGACAATGAAACTTAATTTTTAAGAAAATTGGTTTTGTTTTCATTATTTTTTTCTTCAAATTATTTCCTAGATATGCCACTAATGAATAATTTCACTGTATGTATCAGGTTTCTTCGGTCCTTCAAAAGAGAAAAGAAAAAAAAATAAAACCCACATTTTATAATTGGAGTGAGCATCAAGACATTTTAACCTAACAGTCACACTAAACTTTATTTATTCTGATTTCTTTTGCATTTTATTGTATATATTTTCATCCTTAATTATTTTCCACTTGCGTTCTTATTAACCTTTAGTCACCTGCTATGTGGGAAGATCAGGAAATAAATATTTTGATGATGACCTGATGTATCAAATTAAATGAGGAGACTCCCTCTTCCATTTACAGTGCCTCCTCTAAGGCTAAGAGGCAGGTTATAGAGATATGATGCCTGAAGGAGAAAAAATAGCTTTTTATTATCTAGTAGAAAATATTTTAGGGTAAAAGAGGAAAATGTGCATGGGTTAATTACCAAGCATTAATTGTAAACTGAGTTCATTTTGGTTGAATACAAAAATTCTCCTCTAATGAACTTAGAAGACTTCATTCTTATGAAGCAAGACAAAAATGATCACGCAGCCCATCCAGGCAATGCTCAGGGTGCCTCACCACCCATCCAGGGTCACTGGGGGAATCAGATTCTAGTAATACAAAGACTAACTTCCTTTTACCTACATTAAAACAACTAAAGTGATTAATACATGATGATCTCTCAGAATGTTCTTTCTCATTATCTATCATGACATGAGATTATTTGTACAGGGGAAAATTGGGGAGCAACATAAGAGGTCATAATGCATATTGTTAAAGGGGCTGGACACAAAAGCTCTCTCATAAGCAAGCACTTAGCGCATGAGATAAAAAAGAAACTTTAAGTAAACCTCTGGCATGTCTCTCCTCCCTGTCTGTTCCCTGCTTTACAACTTTTGCTTTCTTCATTCACCTAAGATTTGGGTGAGCCATGTCCTGTGAACCCTTTCTGATTGCACAATTGCAATCGCCATTGGCTCTTTTGTCAGCAACTCTTAGTTTCTAAATCTGTAAAATAGGCTTGAAAATGAAAGGCTGTACAATCTAGCCCATTATGTTAATTCATCATTTCAAAGTAACACACATTGAAAGGGCACTATAATCCATATGCCAACCAAAATAAATAAAACACAAGAATTGTCAAATGTATAAGACACAGTAGACTCTCTGGCCTTTAAAATCAACATGACATCCAGGCCATTAACTGACCTGTTTAGATCTGTGAGTAGTTGCCTTATTTTTATCAGTGTGCACTTTGCTCGATTTTGAGCAAGGCCTTCTCTTCTAGCAGAGCAACTGAAAGCTCCTACAGTGGAAACACCAAGGCAAAATTTTTGTAAAATAAACCAAGTCATATGTCCTAGATCTGCAGCTTATTTTTTAGTTACCGAAGGTCTTTGAAAATGGCCTTTATGTATCATCTTGAATCAACAGTTTCCACTAAACTAAAAAAAAAAAGAAAAATACACAGCAAAAAACCTTCCATCTAGGTTAACATATATATGCCTATATTAACATACAATCTTAAAACTGCACTGTAGGCACAAAGGTCACTGAAATCTCTTAGATATTATGACCACTAGAACCAGAAGAGTTTCAGTGAAGGTTGAGTAAACTAGGGAAAGGTTTTGTTATTTGTATTCCTGTCTTCTTTAAGCTCTGGTATCCCCAAATGCCTATATCTTAAAACTGACTTTGGATAAAACAATGTCTGTGATTCTCAACCCTAAAAACAAGTCTGTGCGTACAGTCTTCATAGAAATCACAGAATCTTTTAAATTAGAAAATACTTCTTTCACTTCCCCTTAGTTCCTGAACCCTCACCATAATAACCTAACAAAGAGGAAATTATGTCAGCATGTCTTATTACTGGGGATGTTAACTTTGATCATTTAGTTAAGGCAATACCTGCCAGATTTCTCCACTGTAAAGTCACTAGCTTTTCCCTTTCTATGCTCTACTTATTAGCAGTGAATCATTAAATTCAGCCCACATTCAATGGGAGTAGAATGAAGCTCTAACTTCTACAGAGAGGAGGGTCTTTCTCTTTCATACACACACACACTTACGCATAGTTGGCTCCTACTGTCTTGTCATCTTGAAAAGTGCTTCCCTGGTGGCTCAGCTGGTGAAGAGTCCACCTGCAATGCGGGAGACCTGAGTTTGACCCCTGGGTCGGGAAGATCCTCTGGAGAAGGGAAAGGCTCCCCACTCCAGTATTCTGGCCTGGAGAATTCCATGGACTGTATAGTCCATGGGATCACAAAGAGCTGGAGTGAATGGCAGCTCTGTACTTTGAGTTGATCGGCTCAAAAATCTTATAGCCATTCTCTCCATCGGGATATCCTTTTTGGCTCAATCCTTTGACAATAATCAGAATCCCACCACTTTTCACCACTTCTATTACTTGTTTATTCAAAGCCATTGTGTGTGTGTGTGTTAGTTGCTCAGTCGTGTCTGACTCTCTGCAACACCATAGACTGTAGCCTGCCAGGCTCCTATATCTATGGAATTCTCCAGGCAAGAATCCTGGAGTGGGTTGCCATTCCCATCTCCAGGGCATCTTCTCGACCCAGAGGTCTAACCCAGGTCTTCTGTATTGCAGGCAGACTCTTTACCAATGAGCCACCAGGGAAAAACTTACCATCTTCTAGATATTCAATTCCCATATATTTCTGCCTGCTCATCCCACTTTCACTCCAGGGTGGGATAGGGTACTTGTCTTCTAATAACTATAGTCTCTGTGCCCTCCTGTACTCTGTTCCTATAAAAGCCTCATGATCTGTTTAAAATATAATTCAAATCTTGTCATTCCTCTGCTCACAACTCTCATGATCTCTTACCTCATTCAAAGAGTGTCTTATTAGTGGCACTTTTTCCAATCACTCTATATAAAATAGAAAGCTCTGTCTGGCATGCCTTGGTCTTTCTTCTTTGCTGTATTATTTTCTCTAACACATCACTATCTAACAAATTCACTGTCTAGTTATTTATATAATTCCTGTCCTCCCTTATTAGAATACAAGTTCCATGAAGGTAAGGGCACATGCCTGTTTTATTTGCTACTTTGTTACAAGTACCTAAAAAAGTATCCTGCTCAATAAATATTTTTAAATGAATAAATACTTCTAGCAATTAAGGATAAAACAATGCTAAAAGGGTTGTGACTGAAATTCATTGTATGATGAATCATTATGAATTGAATTGTGTACTCCTAAAAAGATATGCTCAAGTCCTTATCCCTGGAACTTATGAATTGGAGCATATTTACAGAGAGTCTTTGCAGATGAAATCAAGTTAAGATAAGGTCATACAAAGATTAGGCTCACCCTATGGTTTTTCCTGTGGTCATGTATGGATGTGAGAGTTGGACTGTGAAGAAGGCTGAGCGCCGAAGAATTGATGCTTTTGAACTGTGGTATTGGAGAAGACTCTTGAGAGTCCCTTGGACTGCAAGAAGATCCAACCAGTCCATTCTGAAGGAGATCAGCCCTGGGATTTCTTTGGAGGGAATGATGCTAAAGCTGAAGCTCCAGTACTTTGGCCACCTCCTGCGAAGAGTTGACTCATTGGACAAGACTCTGATGCTGGGAGGGATTGGGTGCAGGAGGAGAAGGGGACGACAGAGGATCAGATGGCTGGACACTGCAATATTCCCCATGTTTATGTTTCAACTTAGATGTCCATTGGGAAAAAAGAAAAGCAATAGATAGATAAATTACCCTTCTCCCACAGAATATAATACATAGCTTACAAATAT
Source organism: Capra hircus (assembly GCF_001704415.2). Classification (NCBI taxonomy): domain Eukaryota; kingdom Metazoa; phylum Chordata; class Mammalia; order Artiodactyla; family Bovidae; genus Capra; species Capra hircus. The sequence continues at coordinate 67,331,227 of NC_030811.1, forward strand.
AAAGCATCCAGGAACCATCTACATGAATTCATTCTAAAAAACTTTATTTGTATAGCACATTATGCAAAGTATTTAAATATAACTACATTTGTCCTCAACAACTCATTGAGGCAGCAGAGGATACTTGGGATCTTCTTTGTTTATTACAATCTCCAAAATGAAAAATCAGCAGCTTATGAATGGCCTTCCTACTTAATCTTTCAGCACCTATATTTAGGACTCTGTTGCTGTATATTAAGTAAAATTAGGGATGTTTAGATGCATTCCAAAATTTTGGAGGACAAACTTTATAAACATAATTAGTAACTTCTTACCATAATCGTTTCCTGACTCCACATTTGATACTCATTATTGGGAAGTGATAGTCATTACTGTGATCTGGTTCAACACTGTGTAGGTATATTTTCCCAACCAGTGATGGGTAGCTCCTGGGTCTAATCTGAAGAATGTAACAACCTAATCTCTGAAATTTTGCCAGTCGTTAAACAGAGCTATGTCAGTATGGTAAACTCCACAGAACTGAACAAAAACTAATAAGCCAAATTCACTAAATTATATTTTCCATAGGAAAATATATTAATAATATTAAGAATCTGGTTTATGTAAATTAAGACAGTATAGAATCTCCAGAGAGGCCTATCCTACTTCTTTGTCAAAATTCTATATTATTATTCTTTTATACATTGATTTTTTTAAAAAAACTGATACTTGTCAGTACAGTTTGGTACAATAAATTTATTCTACTCTTTCCTTTTCTGTAGAAAAAAAATGTGTATACACATTTTTCTTCCTGACTTGACAATTTTTTAAAACTTTTAACAACACACATTTCCATTGGCATATATTAATAGTCTCAGACTGTCAAAAGGTATTGCTAATTCAGAATAATTATTACATTCAATATAGCAAACATTTAGTATAATATAGCTCTCATTGCCTCATTTATTAAACAAATACTTAGTGAACATTTGCTATGTGCCAAGTAGTAGAAAATGCTAGGATGTTTGCAACAAGGATGAGGAAGATTTAATGACTCTCTGGCTCACAATCTGATTGAAAATAAGACTTCATATTTTCAAAACCTTTAAAATGCAAAAATTTCTATCATATCATAATCAACTGCTTTATACTAATTTTCTGGAATTTAAGCAGAAGAATGGATAAGTGAGCGGGAAGATAGAATAAAGTAGTAACTGCCAAGGAACAGAATAAAGAAAAAAGGATGAAAAAAAATGAAATGTTTAAATGTTTTCAAATCTAATATTACAACATGGAGTATAATAAGCATTAGGAAAATTGCTATAAAAATAAAACTTCCTGGTCAAACAAGTTTGAGATACCAGCATACTATATTCCAGAGTATAATACTCTGCCAATGGCTATGAAAAGTACTTCCATAAAGAAATTCGTTGGTCTTAGTGGTTCTAAATTCACTTAACTTTCATTTTTTTTCCACATGTTATCTAGCAAATCCTATAGAATTGGTATTTTGGGGAACACAATTGGATGTGCTGTAATAGATACTGATGGGTCTATTTGATTTAAAAATAGATGTAAGTCACATTATCTCCTAAAGTATTTATTCACAGGTTGAATAAATCTGAGTCTTGAATAGCTTTCTCCTTCTAGGAAGTAATACCAGGAAGAGTACCGCAATAGAAATTAGCTGGATATTTGTTTCCTCTCTAGTTAGAGATGGTACCAAATACTTCACAACATAGCAAGGGAGAAACATCACCTTGAGTAGCTTCATTCATTTGTTAATTCCACAGATATTTGTTAGTCCATCTCTGTGTCAGGTTCTGTGTAAGACATGGGAGACACAATGGGAAGCAGAGAAACAAGGGAGGTGCGCTAGTGGAATTTACAGCTAGTACAGAACAGACCGTAATCCGGTAACCACACAGACATATGCATACACTTCAAACAAACAGCTTTTAGGAAGAAAGGCTACCTTTTTTTTTCTTTATACATCTGACAAAAAGCAATCTGATGGTCTCTTCTAGCTACATAAATATAAAAATAAATTACCTTTAGATGACCCTTCCTGTTCTTAGAAGAATAACTGGAGTCGTGTCCTCAGGTAATTAAATATCTGGGTAGCAAGCTCCAGTATCCTAGGGAAACAACGTATCGATGGAGTTATGCTCTGAGTAGCTTTAAGACACCACTGTTGGTGGCTCTGCAAAGAAGCTGGACAGTTTTTCTTGACCCCAGTCTCTAGAACTAGTCCCAACCATATATACCCCAGGGAAGGATGGCTGCCCCACTTTTGGGGAAGCTCTGATCTTGAAGTGAATGAATGACCTGGTGGCCATAAGATTAAGACTGGATCCTCAGACCCCCTGGGTATGAACCTCTCTCAACTAAAATCTGGCTATTGGCAAAACTTTGAGCTAGAAGCTTTGCAAGGGGTCTTTGAAAGCTAGAAGTTTTGAAAGGGCTCATAACAGCTTTGAAAGGGCTCTAACCTTCTGATGTGAGCTAGAGTAAAGGATCAGTTGCCTCCACGGAGGTATACAACCACTCTTCAAAAAGAACTGTTGGTATGAGAATGATTTCACCACTCACCATCCTGCAAGTTCTGCTAAAGATATTCATTCCTGAGTCTTGAGGCACAGGCACATTGTATCTCAAATCTCAATCACTTCAGTTTTGTGAGGTAATAAAATCAGAATTTGGCTATTCCCACTTCTTTAGGCTAACCTGGCACCCAATGGAAGTGAATAATTGAGTTGAAAGCATTTTTATGTTAGGCTCCCAAACATTCACATATAGCTGACCTGTGTGTCAGGAACTTTTAAATTACTACTGCAGCTAGATATTTATTTGTGTTTTTTTCCAGGTTAAAATGAATGACTGAAAAGTTCCTAATAGGGCTTATCTTACAGTGAGACTAAACATATCATCTTCTTGTACTGCTTATCCTGTTCTCTTCCCTCTCCCTGTATGGGTCTGAAATCCTGTCTGTACTGAGAAATGTAACTTCACAGAGAGCTTTATCATACTGTTAGGTAGTTAGAATAGGCAAAGGGAGTCCAGAATGGCAGTGGCTAACAGACAAGGAAAGGAAAAGCCCATGAAAATAGAACAAAGAAATGTCCCAGGACCGGAGTGAGGACCTCAGGTGAAAGAAACAGCACTCCTAGCTAGCAAAATTTACATAGGGCAGACTGGGGAGGAGAAAAAAACATATAAAGAGAGGAGCCAAGGGCCAGGGACGTCTCTCTCTTCTCTTCGTATCTTTTGGTCTTTTGGGTCAGCATGCCCTCATACCTCGTGGATGCATTTTCCTTAATTTTCTAAATAAAACTGAGCTGTAACACAGAGCTGTAACACTGGTTCATCTGAGAGCTGTAACACTGGTCTGTTCGAGGGCTGTAACACTGGTCCATCCAAGGGTTATAACACTGGTCCGTACCTTCAAATTTTTCTTGTGATGAGACAGAATCAAGGAAATTTCACACTCCCCTGACAAGACCGACACAATCATTTTCAACATTTATTAAAAAAAAACAAAAAAAAAAGTATTTACTTGGATGTATATCTGCAATTTCTTTTCACATGTGTGCCCAAAGTATGGTTTTAAAATACAATGCAGTATTTACAAATTAGCCTGGACAAGAGACACATTTAAGAGTAATTTAAAAATAGGTGCCCAAACAAAGTGAAAATTTTAAAGTTGAAATTTTCTAAATACAAATTAAATATATCTTCAAGGGAATAAGCACTTTTTAAGTGCTCATTTTACCATCTCTTCTCCCAAAAACAGCAGCTACTTGCTGCATACTCCTATGTGTAACTGGAGCACTGAAATATTTTTAAGTAATAGGTATTCTTAAAAAAAATTAAATCATGTGTATGTTTCTATTAATATATACCACAAATTGTAACATACATTTGTTTGACCTGATAATGAAAAAAAAAATTATAACAGTTTTTTAAGAGTTCTATTTGAGAAAGAGAGGACTATACAACTGACCAAGATTATCAAATATTTTTACAAGGAATGCAAGCAAAAAGGTTACCTTGCATGAATGATGAATGTTGAGCAGATGCTCTAAGGGATTCAGAGGCTCTAACCTAATGAAATACAACATCCTGAGAGGTGTGAGCAGGAAAGCATGCTATTATATCTCACAGGAAACACTCTGATTCTGGTGTCTCATTCTCATGACAAAGGTGGCAACCAGAATAGAGAATAGCACAGCATGGATCCATCCTCCTGACAAAGACAGGAAGAAGAATGGAAAATAATGCAAAGTTAGCACCTTCTTGTTCAAATACATTGTAATCCCAGGGTTTTCCTCTCTTCCAGCAAGGATGTAAGACATTTAGTCTTGACAAAGTGTAACTGTGATCTAATAATTGCTAGAACTCCAGGCTTTAGAGACTTTCAAGGTTTGTTTTACAAATAGAAAAGTGTATTATCATTCATAAGTGTTTTCAGTTTCCCAGAAAGGTGATTTTTTTAAAAAATACAATCGTTATGCCACAGAATCATGGATATAGGAAGTAGAGCTAGGATTAGTTAAAACTTGTATTGTACTCTGAGACTATCAGTAAGAGAATTATTTATGTTGGACAAAGACAGGAAAACAATTCTACAAATGCTGCAGTTACAAAATTGTGATTGTAGCTAATAATAATACAGAAGAACAGCACAGCTCTATGTTAGAATGTTTGTTCATCTTTGTATATGTATGGATGGGCGATAGCTAGAGATTGCAATAATAAAATAAATTTATAAAGGTCACAAAAACAACTCATTGTCACATGTCTTTGAAAAATATTTTTCAAGAGTCAAAGCTCCAAACTGAAAGCAAAACTGAAGAAAGTTAAGTATTTTTTAAAAATATAACTTGCATGTAAATGCTATTATTTGGGTATATATTTCATAATCTGACCATTCCAAATTATAATTAGGGCATTTCACTACAAACTTAATAGGTTGAACTGTTTAAAACCTTATGGATGTGATTCAACCATACTTCAATAAAAAAAATCTTGTGAATGTGAATTTTCAAACCTTCATTCCAAAATATTTTTTGCCATATTGAGATCTTAAACTTCTGAACTGACATCTTGAGGAGTTCTAGTAGCAATATAATAGAGGCTTTTATATACCTTAACTTGTTTAACTCTCACAACACTTCTATGAGGAAGGACCAGCTGTTCTCTGCACTAAAACTAAGCACATAGACACTTTTCATGTGAAAAGAAATGATCTGATAATCATATATAATGTATTTACAAGTAGAAATACAGGACAAAGCTGATTTACAGAAGGTTGTCAGCAGATCTGGATTATGCATACATATGACCTTCTATTTGTTTTTTCTTTTAAAAGCTTTAATAGTAGTCAGACTCAGTTTAGTCAAAATAGGAAATCAGGGATTTGTACACCTGTCCCACTAAGCTCTCTCTGTGAACATCTTAGCATCTCACAGTAAAGATAATAGCTAAGTATACTGGAGTCACAGCTCAGTCCTGACAGTGCCCCAAACAGAAGAAGAAACTACTTTGAGAGAAGAAACAAGGTGAGGTTTGTTAGCTGAATCCTAGTTGATGAGATGTCAGAGGAGAATCTGAATGTGACACAGTAGCAGGGATCATACTGTATGGGGAGTTCAAGAAGCTGAAATATTAAGTTAAACTGATGGTATAAAAGAGGCGTGAAAGTCAAAGTGAAAGTCACTCAGTTGTGTCCTACTCTTTGTGACCCCACGGACTGTACAGTTCATGAAATTCTCCAGGCCAGAATACTGGAGCAGATAGCCTTTCCCTTCTCCAGGAGATCTTCCCAACCCAGGGATCGAACTGTCCCGCGAGTGTATGTTCCTCGATTCTTCGTCTCGTCACAACAAAGATTTGGAGTGACGGACATTCAAGCCCCCTAGGCGTGTCACAACTCTCAGGTCTCAAGTGGACCGTGTTATAGCTCTTAGACAAACCAGTGTTACAGCTCAGTGTTACAGCTCTGTTTTGTTTAAAAGATATCAGGAAAATCCACCTTTCAGGCGTGAGGGCACGTGGATCTAAAGAGATGAGGAGAAGAGCGCCCCAGCGCGCGGGAGAGAGAGCTGGCTCTGGCTCCTCTATTTGTGTGTTTATCTCTCCCTGGGCCTGTCCTATGTAAACTGGGCCAGCCAGGAGTGTTGTTTGTTTTACCTGAGGTCCTCACTCCGGTCCTCCGACCTTCCTTTGTTTCATTTTCGCGGGCTATTCCCTTCCTTGTCTGTGGCCACCACCATTTTGGACTCCTTTTCCCTGTTCTACCTAACAGAGCCCAGGTCTCCCACATTGCAGGTAGATTCTTTACCAGCTGAGCCACAAGGGAAGCCCAAGAATACCGGAGTGGGTAGCCTATCCCTTCTCCAGCAGATCTCTCCAACCCAGAAACCAAACCAGGGTCTCCTGCATTGCAGGCGGATTCCTTACCAACTGAGCTATCAAGGAAGTCCCTGAAGAGATACAGTCCAAAATAAAGAGATGCACGGCTAGCAGAAGCAGACATGAAACACACTCAGAATGCGTAAGTATATAGAAAAAATGTCAACAACAATAACAACTGCTAACATTTTCTGGTTCTTACTCTGTCATAAGCATCAATCTAAGCGTTTTATGTGCATTAACTCATCCTCACAGGAATTCTATGATGTAAGATTGTTTTATCATTATTAAGTCTGTATCATTGTATACATAAGGAGACTGTGACAGAGAGAGGTTTCGAATATGCACATTTGCTAAGGACTGAAACTAAACTAACTCAGGCAGCCAGTTGTAGGGTTTGTACCTTTAGTCACCTGTCATATTGTTGAAAGCATTACTGATAGAGGTTCCTACCCAGAAGTGAGCTGGCATTCCCAGAATTCTGCTGAAAAAATACATATAGCAAGATAATTTTCTTATTATTTGAACTGTGCCTTTTGATTGTAATTCCAGCTGACTTGGGCCAGAAAATATAGGTTGCATGTACAGAAGGAAAAATGGAAGAGAAGCATCAGAAAAGGAAATGAAAGGAAGGAATTTTATCTAGAACAACACACATTCCTTTCTGCTCCCTGTATCATGCATTATTGGTAAGCCTTTGTGCCAGGACCCAGATGAACATAAGCCAATATTGCAATTATTTCCCTCACTAGATGCCATCTCGTGCTTCCCCATTTAGTGCTATTGCTTGTTTATATTTGCTAATAAGCTCTGAGTTATTGGTTCTGTACCCAGTCAATTAAAAGTGGTTTACCGGAAAAGGAAAGAGTGTGTGATTACCTTTTGTGTAATTCAAAAGGTAATTAAAATATGTTTGGAATTCCTGTTATATAAATAATACCTCTCCAAATTTATTTGTTCAGAGAGGAGTTACCAAATGTCATCAGAAAATGGAAAAGTTAGATTCTTGGAATTTTTCATTAAAAGAAAGGACATCTTACTGTTTTCTTTAGAATGTACAGGAGAAAGAAAGCCTAGTGATAAGGCTGTCAGCTCAGATTGCCCAGGTATACAATGACTGACTGCTTGGAAAAATAAGGGTTGTAGCAGTTAAAATGTGAAGGGTACGCATTTAGCACTTTTCATTTTGTGCTAGTTGCTAAATGCAGTAAAATATTCTAAACATCGAAACAATGACAAAGTTAATATCTTAGGATGACTTGGTATATGTAAGTCCCAAAACATTAGCATTGATTTTTACTCTTCTTATGTCATCTAATAGAAACCTAAGGAATTTAGTTATTATTTCTCTGGTCCAAAAGATCATGTCACTTTGATATCTTCTACATCTGGAAGATTTTATTTTCTCTGTGAAAATCTTTGACTCCTCTAAGTCTTAATCTTCTCATCTCTAAAATGGAATAGATAAGTTATTATTAAATTTTCTGTCTTCTTTACTGCCTTTCAATGACACTTTATTTAAAGATTCTCTTCCTCTAGTAGTAGGGATAAGTTTAAATTATGTTATTTTTGAAAGTTATATATTCAAATATCTGCTAATGATTTCTACTATTAATATTTAAATTTAGTATTCAAACAACTTTTGGAGAGAGTATGATAGAATTGATCTGTGAAGCAACCAAATAAACAAATTTATGCCCACATGTATCCATTATATAGTTCTATACAAGCAAGTAGAGATGGAAAAATATTGTCAGCATGTTTTAAGCAAAAATACTGATATGTATACAATCAAAAAAGCAATTCTGTCTTCCATGGAGCAATTGTCATGGAAGGCTATTAGACTTTATTTCAATAATTATACTACTGTTCAATAAAGTTTTTTAACTTATCTTCTGAAATTGCCTTAAGAAGCTATGGCACTTTTATGTTAATGCCTTCTTTAATCTTGGCAAAATTTGATCAATGCCGAGTAGGTTTGGTTATTCACAAAGGAGGATCTAATGTCTTATGGCACTTACTGAGTGACTCTTATATAATATCTAAACAGGTATTTCAAAATTGTTTTGAACAATGACATTTTTACAACAGTGACATTATTGCAATTTTGCAACATTTTTGCAACTCATACATTCATCTAATTTGGACTATGGTAAGATTCCTATGAATGAGCTTTCCCAAGGGAATTAATACAAAAAGAATATCATTCATTTGGAAGCATGATTTTTAGCCTTTTCTTTTATAATTTCCCTGTTTTAGCATCTACACATCATTTATACACATTTTTTATATCTACAGAAATAGTATGAATATCTGTCATAAAATAACTGCCATAATGTATTGATAAGTTTATTCTTCCCATATTGTATGTATTTCAAGCTTATATCAACACATGTATAAGTGTAGAATTGCTCATAGTTACCTGAAAGGTAGGACAAATTATTTAAGATGACATTTTTCTTTCTATGCTATCCAATTTGTGTATTTTCCTTACTAGTATTTTTTAAAAGAAATATATTATTTGGTAAAATTATTGCTCAACTGAATTTCATCAAAATGTCATTATTTTTATGTGCTTAAAAGGCTTATCCTCTATTATTAAATGATAAAAGATTATAGTTAGACAAAAACAGATACTAAAATGAAAGATATTAAAATATGTTTTAATAAAATTTAGCATGAAATGCGGAGAAGGCACTGGCAACCCACTCCAGTACTCTTGCCTGGAAACTCCCATGGATGGAGGAGCCTGGTAGGCTGCAGTCCATGGGGACGCTAAGAGTCGGACACGACTGAGTGACTTCCCTTTCACTTTAAACTTTCATGCATTGGAGAAGGAAATGGCAACCCACTCCATTGTTCTTGCCTGGAGAATCCCAGAGATGGAGGAGCTTGATGAGCTGCCGTCTATGGGGTCACACAGAGTCGGACACAACTGAAGCGACTTAGCAGCAGCAGCAGCAGCATGAAATGCAAAGCAAATATAAAAAAAGAATCCCTTTATTATTTAGAAGTGATATTTTAATTTTTCTAACTCATCTTATGCATTTTATATATATTCATAAAAATATATGCCATGTACAAATGCATATACATAATTCTATTATGAACCACCTTTGGTTATTTATATATATACACCATAATTTTTTAAAGATTCCACTTCTAGTTTACCTTGAAACTGATTGCTAGATCCTTAAACATTTCTATACATTTTTATAAAATGTTTATATATATATTATATATATATCATAAAGCTTTTTATATTGCTACTTTGGGAAAAAAAGAAATTGCATTTAGTTAGTAAATCTGAATCATGTTTTTTTAATTAATCCTCTGTTGAATCTAAGTAAGAAAAATCTCTATGAATATTTTCCTAGAAAATTATGCTAAACACAAATTTAGTAAAATTGTAAAAATATACAACTGATGATTCTAGAATATATTTGAAAATAAATTTAACTGCAAAAGAAAAATAAACTGTCCATAATTTGACAGAAATGAAGTACTTTGTATTAGAAGAGGAAATGTGTAGTATCTAAATCAGTTGTAAATGCAGATTTCCAAAATAGCAGAAAGTTCAATTATTTCAGCATTTATTGGTATTTATTTATTATTATTTAGCATTGGTACTCAGCATTTACTGAATACCAGTTACATATTGGGCTTCCCCGGTAGCTCAGCTAGTAGAGAATCTGCCTGCAATGCAGGAGACCCAGGTTCAATTTCTGGGTTGGGAAGATCCTCTGGAGCAGGGCACGGCAACCCACTCCAATATTCTTGCCTGGAGAATCCTCATGGACAAAGGAGCCGGGTGAGCTACAGCCCACAGGGTCACAAAGAGTTGGACACGACTGAGTGACTAAGAACACACATATTTACATATTGGATCCAAACCACAGAAGATACAAAGACCATAGGTAAGATTCCCTTCAAGAGGCCTATATACTAATATAAAACTGGCATGAAAAGTATTATAATACACATTAAAATGTCATATATGAATACCCATACACTTTCTCTGGAAAAAATAAAACCAGCGAGATGATCATTTCAACTGCAAATGTTGAAGAAAGTTATCTGAGGGACAAGCTATTTTGACTGATTAATGAAATTTAGTCCAGAGGCCTGTTAATACCCCATGCATACTAATTACCTGTTGTTTGCATAAGAAATTATCCCCAAATTGAGCGACTTCAATACACATTTATTATCTCTGTTTCAGGGACCAGGAATCTGGGTAGAGCTTAAATGGATCCTCTGACTTACATTCTCTCACAACTAATCAGTCAGTCCAGGGGCTCCAGTTTCACATGAAGCCTTGACTGGGGAAGGACCTACTACATACATTGGCCTTTTTTTTACAAAATTCGATTTCTCAGACATATTGGACTTAGGGCCTCAGTACCCTGCTAATTTTGGTTAGAGCATATTCTCAATCAATCCCTTGAGGTATGGGATTCTCTGACATGGCATCTTGCTTCTTCTGAATTTGAAAGTCAAATAAGAGAATAAGTGTGCCAGCAAGATGGAAGTCATAAATTTTTGTAATCTGATCATGGAAGTGACATCCCATTACTTCTGCTGTATTCTACCGGTTAGAAGTAAGTCACTATATGCAGCCCACACTCAAGGAGAAGTGTGGATAGGAATTCAAGGAACTGAGGTCATTAAAGGACAACTTAGAACTCTGCCACCATTCAGTTCAGTTCAGTCGCTCAGTCTTGTCCAACGTTGCGACCCCATGAACCACAGCACACCAGTCCTCCCTGTCCATCACCAACTCCTGGAGTCTACAGAAACCCATGTCCATTGTGTCAGTGATGCCATCTAACCATCTCATCCTCTGTTATCCACTTCTCCTCCTGCCCTCAATCTTTCCCAGCATCATGGTCTTTTCAAATGAGTCAGCTCTTTGCATCAGGTGGCCAAAGTATTGGAGTTTCAGCTTCAATATCAGTCCCTCCAACGATCACCCAGAACTGATCTCCTTTAGGATGGACTAGTTGGATCTCCTTGCATTCCAAGGGACTCTCAAGAGTCTTCTCCAACATCACAGTTCAAAAGCATCAATTCTTCATTTCTCAGCCTTCTTTATGGTCCAAATCTCACATCCTTACATGACTACTGAAGAAACCATAGCCTTGACTAGACGGACCTTTGTTGGGAAAGTAGTCTCTGCTTTTTAATATGCTGTCTAGGTTGGTCTTAACTTTCCTTCCAAGGAGCAAGTGTCTTTTAATTTCATGGCTGCAGTCACCATCTGCAGTGATTTTGGAGCCCAGAAAAATAAAGTCATCTACTGTTTCCCCATCTATTGGCCATGAAGTGATGGGACCGGATGCCATGATCTTCATTTTCTGAATGTTGAGCTTTAAGCCAACTTTTTCACTCTCCTCTTTCACTTTCATCAAAGGCTCTTTAGTTCTTCACTTTCTGCCATAAGGGTGGTGTCATCTGTCTAAGTTTTATTTAAGAAAACAGGAATAAAAACTTTCAACTACATGTATAAAGAAGTTTCTTAATGCATCACCCACTCAGATTGAGCATTGGGAGTTTAGTTTAGTTTAACATTCCAACAGACTAAAAGATTTTTGTTTTACAGCTAGTTTTTATACAAGTGAGTTATTAAGAATTCCTTTTGAGCCAGGATCATACTACTAAGGGTAATTGTGAAGAGGAGCTAAAAAGCCTCTTGATGAAAGTGAAAGAGGAGAGCGAAAAAGTTGGCTTAAAGCTCAACATTCAGAAAATGAAGATCATGGCATCTGGTCCCATCACTTCATGGGAAATAGATGGGGAAACAGTGAAACAGTGTCAGACTTTATTTTTTGGTGCTCCAAAATCACTGCAGATGGTGAATGCAGCCATGAAATTAAAAGACTCTTTCTCCTTGGAAGAAAAGTTATGACCAACCTAGATAGTATATTCAAAAGCAGAGACATTACTTTGCCGACTAAGGTCCGTCTAGTCAAGGCTATGGTTTTTCCTGTGGTCATGTACGGATGTGAGAGTTGGACTGTGAAGAAGGCTGAGTGCCGAAGAATTGATGCTTTTGAACTGTGATGTTGGAGAAGACTCTTGAGAGTCCCTTGGACTGCAAGGAGATCCAATCAGTCCATTCTGAAGGAGATCAGCCCTGGGTATTCTTTGGAAGGAATGATGCTAAAGCTGAAACTCCAGTACTTTGGCCACCTCATGTGAAGAGTTGACTCATGGGAAAAGACTCTGATGCTGGGAGGGATTGGGGGCAGGAGAAGGGGACGACAGAGGATGAGATGGCTGGATGGCATGACGGACTCGATGGACGTTAGTCTGAGTGAACTCCGGGAGTTGGTGATGGAGAGGGAGGCCTGATGTGCTGCGATTCATGGGGTCGCAAAGAGTCGGACACGACTGAGCGAGTGAACTGAACTGAACTGAAAACTTGTTCTCTTAGCTACTATTCCTTGAGCCTCTGTGTATCTATATTTTCATTTAGCATAACAATCTGCTTATAAGATAAGATTGTATGTACATGAGATAAGCTGAGCTCATCACTTAAAAGTACTCTTTTGTAACATATATTGCAGTAATATATAGACCCAACACACAATGACCCAAAGCAACCAAAACTTATTTGTTTACATAACATTCCAATGTCTCTTCAGATTGGCAAATGGGAGAACAACATAATAGATTCTCCCAAAATTTTCGTCTAGGGACTTAGGCTGATGGTTTCTCTGCCAGCTTCAATATGCAGTCTCATATAATGTCACAGGAGTTTCCAGAAAACCACAGAGTAATTCATGTAGGAAGATCTTCTGGGCCTTACCTACAAGTGACACATACCACTTCTGTTCATATTCCTTAGTTAAACCTTCAACATGTGGCCAGCCCTCAGTGAAAAGGAAGCTTAACACCATAATCAAATGGCACTTATTCCCATGGATGCAGGGCTTTTTCAATATCTGCAAATCAATTATTTGATATATAACAACAAAATAAGTTGAAAAATAAAAAACTATACAATCATCTCAATAGATGCAGAAAAAGCTTTTGACATAATTTAACACCGATTTATGATTAAAAATAGTCCAGAAAGTGAGCATAGAGGGAAAATATCTCAACAAAATAAAGGCTATCTTGAAAAACTTACAGGTCACATCATATTCAATGACGAAAAGCTGAAAGCATTTCCTCTAAGATCAGGAACAAGACAAGGGTACCTACTCTCATCACTTTAATTCAACATAGTTTTGGAAGTTCTAACCATGGCAATTAGAGAAAAAAAAAAAATCCAAATGGGAAAAGAAGAAGAAAAACAGTCACTGTTTGCAGATGACATGATTGTACACACAGAAAATTCTAAAGATGCTACCAGAAAACTAGGAGAGCTTATCAATGAATTCAGTAAAGTTGCAGGATACAAAATTGATACACAGACATCTGTTGCATTTCTATACACTAACAACAAAAGATAAGAAAGAAAAATTAAAGAAATAGTCTCATTTACCATTGCATCAAAAAAAAATAAAATACACAGGAATAAATGTATCTAAGGAGGCAAAAGGCCTGTATGCCAAAAACTACAAGACTTTGATGAATGAAATTGAAGATTACACAAACAGATGGGAACATATATCATGTTCTTGGATTGTAAAAAATGAATACTGTCAAAATGACTATACTATTCAATGCAATTTACAAATTCAATGTAATGTCTATCAAATTACCAAAATGGCATTTTCCACAGAACTAGAACAAATAATTTAAGAACTTGTATGGAGACACAAACGATCCCAAATAGCCAAAGCAAACTTGAGAAAGAAAACCGAGCTGAGTGAATCAGGCTTCTTGACTTCAGACTATGACAAAGCTATAGTCATCAAAAATAGAATAGCACTGGTACAAAAAACAGAAATGTAGATGACAGGAACAGGATAGAAAACTAAGAAATAAGCCCATGCACCTATGGTCAATTAATCTAGAACGAAAGAGGCAAGAATGCAGAATGGAGGGAAGACAGTCTCTTCAATAAATGGTACTGGGAAAATGAGACAGCTACATATTAAAAAGTGAACTTGGAGTATTCTTTAACAGCACACAAAAATAAACTCAAAATGGGTTAAAGACCTAAATGTGAGATCAGATACAATGAATCTCATAGGGGAAAATTAGACAGAACATTCTTTGAGATAAATTGCAGCATTCTTTTTTTCATCTGTCTCCTAGAGTAATGGAAATAAAAATAAGCAAAACAGAATGATAAAAATAAACAAAATACCAGACTGAACAAGAAGAAACAAATAACCTAATTAAATTCAAGAGTTTTTGTACAGCAATGGGAACCATTGGCAAAACAAAAAGACAATCCACAGAACAGGAGAAAATATTTGCAATGATGCAAACAACAAGAGATTAATCTCCAAAATTTACAAACAACTCAAGTGGCTCAATACAAAAAATGAATAAATAAACAAATCCAATCAAAAACTGGGCAGAAGACCTAAATAGACTTTTTCCAAAGAAGACAGATGGTCAAGAGGCACATGAAAAGATGCTCAAGATTGCTAATTATTAGAGAAATGAAACTCAAAACTACAATGAGATATCATCTCATACCAGTCAGAATGGCTATCATCAAAAAGGCTACAAACAACAAACAGCAAATGCTGGAGTGGTTGTGGAGAAAGGGGAAACTTCTTATGC
Organism: Capra hircus; assembly: GCF_001704415.2. Lineage (NCBI taxonomy): Eukaryota > Metazoa > Chordata > Mammalia > Artiodactyla > Bovidae > Capra > Capra hircus. Next base: position 67,346,308 of record NC_030811.1, read on the forward strand.
TGCTAGTGAGAATGTAAATTGGTATAGCCACTACGGAGAACAGTATGGAAGTTTCTTAAAAAAACTAAAAATAGAGCTACCATATTATGCGGGAATCCCACTTCTGGCCATATATCTAAAGAAACCTCTAATTTGAAAAGAAACATGCACACCAGTGTTCATAGCAACTCTATTTACAAGAGTCAAGACATAGAAACCACCTAAACGTCCACTGACAGATAAATCAATAATGAAGGTGTAGTGTGTGTGTATATACACAATGGGATGTTACTCAGCCATCATAAAGAATGAAATAATGCCATTTGCAGCAACATCGATAGACCTGGAAATTGTCATACTAAGTGAAGTAAGTCAGACAGAGAAACACAAATATCATATGATATTTCTTATATGCAGAAACTAAGGAAAAATGATATAAATGAACTTATTTCCAAAACAGAAACAGATACACAGACTTACAAAATGAACTTATGGTTACCAAGGAGGAAGGGTGGGAGGGAAGTATAGATTGGGAATTTGGGATTGACGTGAACACACTTAAAACAGATAACCAATAAGGACCCATTGTATAGCACAGGGAACTCTGCTCAATATTTTGTAAAAGCCTAAATGAGAACAAAACCTTGAAAATTAATAGAACCTGGTATAACTGAATCACATTTCTGCACATCTGAAACTAACACAACATTTGTAATCAACTATACTTCAATATAAACTAAAAAATGGAAAAAAAATATAGTCAGTTCAGTAGCCTAAGAAGGAATAGAAATGCATCTTGTTGAACCAGTAGTTTCTCCCACCAAGTAAATGTCAAGATTCTAAACAGGCTGAGATCACTGAGGTTGAAAAACTGCATGTACTAGAATGTATATATACATGTACTAGAATGTATAATAGATGTATTAATATGTGCTGGTGCTCAGGGCATTTTGAGTCCCAGGTTCGAAAGAAAACAGTTGAAATCACAGAGAGGTTGCTTCTCAAAGCCAGGACAAGATGATGATGTGCTCAGTCTCACTGTAGGATAAGCCCTGTTAGGGACTTTTTAGCCACTCATTTTAACCTGAAAAAAATTACAAGTAAATATCTAGTTGCAGTAGTAATTTAAGAGTTCCTAACACGCGGGTCAGTATGTGTGAATATTTGGGAAGAACAGAAAATGCTGAGGAAAATTCGTGATATTAAATGCAGACCATGGGGAATTTCATAGACTTCATTTTTGGGAGCATCTGTTGTAGTATGCTACCACCTATATATGACACATATGCTGGTATCAAGGACCAGGTTAAAAAACTGAAGAATTTTTTGTATCTTCTTGATGTTCCAATATTTTCAGAATACAGTTGCCCTGGATTTTATTCTTTTTCTAACAGCTTTGATAAACATAAATCTATCTTAGTGGTGGTTGATCTTCAGCATGAGGATGATGCATTTCATTGCCTCACTGACATGTGCCACGCATACCTTACATTAGTGATTCACTGACCTTATTTTTTACATCAAAGAGTAACCTAGCAACCTGATTATCCCAATTAGCATGAGGCCAAAGGGAAAACCATTCGGGAGGAAAATACTCTCCTGTTTGGCTCTCTAAGTAACCACTTTGCCAGAAGTCAACTACTTAGAGTGACTGAGGGCATAAGTCTGAGCCTTGGGTCTCCTGTTGTGCATGTCCAGATGAACCTATACTAGCTTCACTGCCATTCACTAAGCTTCCATAGTCTACACCTTCATCTGCCTATTCACTCAAAATAGAAAATTTGAATATTTCATACAAGATGTTATATACTCCCACAGATACCATCTTTTACTTCAGTGAAAGCCCAACAAACCTAGACCAATGCAACCAATCCATAGAAAAAAATCTGGTTAAGAATCTCCCTCTTCTTAGGATGCCTTAGAGTTATAGTCTTTGGCACCTTAGATGATGGGGTTTGGATTGATTTAAATGATTTTTGTCCTAATAGATTAACATATAATAATTTAAAAAAATGGGCTTCCCTTGTGGCTCAGCCAGTAAAGAATCCACCTGTAATGCCAGAGACCTAGGTTCAATCCTTGGGTAGGGAAGATCCCCTGGAGAAGGGAAAGGCTACCCACCCTAGTATTCTGGTCTGGAGAATTACATGGACAGTATAGTCCATGGGGTCACAAAGAGTTGGATACCACTGAGCAACTTTCACTTTCACTTTTAATAAATTAAATTAGTTGGCCTTGATAACTTACTTCTAGCTGTGAAATAGCCAAGATATCTACATAAGATATCTACATAAGAATTATATTCATTGTAGATCATAACCATAGTGGATATTTTCTCTAAGTTTCACTGGCTCATTTACCTGACTGCCACTACTTTGGTCCTTTTTAAGTTAATTTCTTCCTTTCCATCACAGCTCTGGCCTTGATGTTTAGAATTTTTATTTTTTATTTTTGGAAATTGTCTCATCTACATTGTCAACATTTGCCTTCAGTGAACTCACTCACACACCTAACCCTCATTCTCCATCCTCCAAACTGCCTGGTTAGAACATCAGACTGGCTTGCCACTTTGTAGAAAATAATAAGGTTAAGCTTTCCCTTTTATGTATTCATGCAAATGAACAAAGACAAGCACAGTTTCAGTAATGCTAGTAACTAGGAATGTTCTTTACAATCTGTGTGATCCCAGGAGGAATTTCCAGGACCAAAGTAGAGGAGCCCTAAGGCAGATTATCAGGGCTAGGCAGGAACAAAGAAGGACATTTCCATCGAATCCCACTGTGAGCTTGTGTCAAAAACTTGATGTCTTAACAGAGAGAATTCTGCATGCACCTCTCTACTGTGTCAAAGATACTGTTTGAGCTAGACAGGACCATTACAAACCATTATTCCATCAGAACCTCTCTTTCTGTATCTAATTGAAGACTATTTTCCAAGAACAATACCAAGTCAGTCATAGAAAGGCATGGCCAGTGCAACATCCTCTCTTGTCATGGGAATTTTACAAGGCAACAGGAGGGTAGCAAGGTAGGAACAAATTAGTATGCACTGTACTCCGAAGTAATCTTTTTAAGTAAGAAAAGAATTATAGAACTTTTTAAAATAATGGGTGAAGATATGACATAATTAAAACTCAACATTCACAAAACTAAGATCATGGCATCCGGTCCCAAAGCTATGGTTTTCACAGTAGTCAGGTAAAGATGTGAGGTTTGGACCATAAAGAAGGCTGAGAAATGAAGAATTGATGCTTTTGAACTGTGGTGTTGGAGAAGACTCCTGAGAGTCCCTTGGACTGCAAGGAGATCAAAGTAGTCAATCCTAAAGGAAATCAACCCTGAATATTCACTGGAAGGACTGATGCTGAAGCTGAGGCTCCAATACTTTGGCCACCTGATGCAAAGAGTTGACCCAATGGAAAAGACCCTAATGCTGGGAAAGAATGAAGGCAGGAGGAGAAAGGGATGACAGAGGATGAGATGGTTGGATGGCATTGCTGACTCAATGGACGTGAGCTTGAGAAAGCTCCAGGAGATTGTGAAGGACAGGGAACTCTGGAGTACTGCAGTTCATGAGGCAAACAAGAATTGGATATGACTGAGCAGTTGAACAACAACATATGAAATAATTTTGTATGTTCAGATGATGAGGCAATGGGAGAAGGACATCTCATCTCAGTCCATACAAGAGATGCTACTGCACAGTGGTCAGGTACCTAGGCTTCGCTCCTTAATATTCCATGGCTTGGGCATGACATTGTATGGGAGGCAGTGATCAACACGATCCCAAAGAAAAAGAAATTCAAAAAGACAAAATGGTTGTCTGAGGAGTGCTAACAAATGACTGAGAAAAGTAGCTAAAGGCAAAGGAGAAAAGGAAAGAAAGATATACCTGTTTGAATGCAGAGTTCCAAAGAATAGCAAGGAGAGATAAGAAAGCCTTCCTCAGTGATCAATGCAAAGAAATAGAGGAAAACAATAGAATGGGAAAATCTAGAGATCTCTTCAAGAAAATCAGAGATAACCAAGGGAATTTTTCATGCAGATGGGCACAATAAAAGACAGAAATCGTATGGACCTAACAGAAGCAGAAGATATTAAGAAGAGGTGGCAAGAATACACAGAAGAACTATACAAAAAAGATATTCACAACCCAGATAATGACAGTGGTGTGATCACTCACCTAGAACCAGACATCCTGGAATGTGAAGTCCAGAGGGCCTTAGGAAGCATCACTATGAATAAAGCTAGGGAAGGTGATGGAATTCAAGTTGAGCTACTTCAAATCCTAAAAGATGATGCTGTGAAAGTGCTGTACTCAATAAGCAGCAAATTTGGAAAACTCAGCAGTGGCCACAACTGGAAACAATTTGCACTCCAATCCCAAAGAAAAGCAATGCCAAAGAATGTTCAAACTACCACACAACTGTACTCATATTACACACTAGTAAAGTAATGCTCAAAATCCTCCAAGCCAGGCTTCAACAGTATGTGAACTGTGAACATCCAGATATTCAAGCTGCATTTAGAAAAGGTAGAGGAATCAGAGATCAAATTGCCAGTATCCATTGGATCATCGAAAAAGCAAAAGAGTTCCAGAAAAATGTCTAATTCAGCTTTATTGACTATGCCAAAGCCTTTGACTGTGTGAATCACAAAAAAATGTGGAAAATTCTTAAAGAGATGGGAATACCAGACCACCTGAACTGCCTCTTGAGAAAGCTGTATGCAGGACAAGACGGAACAGTTAAAACTGGACATGGAACAACAGATTGGTTCCAAATTGGGAAAGGAGTACATCAAGGCTGTGTATTGTTACTCTTATTTAACTTTTACGCAGAGTCAGTTCGGTTCAGTCGCTCAGTCATGTCTGACTCTTTGTGACCCCATGAACTGCAGCATAGCAGGCTTCCCTATGCATCACTAATCCTGGAGTTGACTAAAACTCATGTCCATTGAGTCCATGATGCCATCCAACCATCTCATCCTCTGTTGTCCCCTTCTCCTCTGGCTTTCAATCTTTCCAAGCATCAGGGTCTTTTCAAATGAGTCAGTTCTTTGCATCAGGTGGCCAAAGATCAGTATCAGTCCTTGCAAAGAACATTCAGGACTGATTTCCTTTAGGATGTACTGATTGGATTTCCTTGCAGTCCAAGGGATTCTCAAGAGTCTCCTCCAACACCACAATTCAAAAACATCAAAACTTTGGTGCTCAGCTTTCTTTATGGTACAACTCTCACATCCATACATGACTACTGGAAAAACCATAGCTCACTAGATGAACTTTTATTGGCAAAATAATGTCTCTGCTTTTAATAAGCTATCTAGCTTGGTTATAACTTTTCTTCCAAGGAGCAAGCGTCTTTTAATTTCATGGGTGCAGTCACCATCTGCAGTGATTTTGAAGCCCCCCAAAATAGTCTCTCACTGTTTTCACTGTTACCCCGTCTATTTGCCATGAAGTGATGGAACCAGATGCAATTATCTTAATTTTCTGAATGTTGAGTTTTATGTCAAGTTTTTCACTCTCCTCTTTCACTTTCATCAAGAGGCTTTTTAGGTCTTCTTCACTTTCTGCCACAAGGGTGGTGTCATCTGCAAGCATATCTGAGGTTATTGATATTTCTCCCTGGAAATCTTGATTCCAACTTGTGCTTCATCCAGCCCAGTATTTCACATGATGTACTCTGCATATAAGAAAAATTAGCAGGGTGAAAGTATACGGCCTTGACGTACTCCTTTCCTTATTTGGATCCAGTCTGTTGTTCCATGTCCAGTTCTAACTGTTGCTTCTTGACCAGTATACAGATTTCTCAGGAGGCAGGTCAGGTTGTCTGGTATTCCCATCTCTTTCAGAATTTTCCAGAGTTTGTTGTGATCCACACAGTTAAAGGCTTTGTCGTAGTCAATAAAGCAGATGTTTTTCTAGAACTCTCTTGCTTTTTTGATGATCCAATAGATGTTGGCAATTTGATCTCTGGTTCCTCTGCCTTTTCTAAATCCAGCTTGAATATCTGAAAGTTCATGGTTCATATATTGTTAAAGCCTGGCTTGGAAAAGATTGAGCATTACTTTACTAGCGTGTGAGATGAGTACAACTGTGTGGTAGTTTGAGCATTCTTTGGCATTGCCTTTCTTTGGGATTGGAGTGCAAACTGACCTTTTCCAGTTGTGGCCACTGCTGAGTTTTCCAAATTTGCTGGCATATTGAGTGCAGCACTTTCACAGCATCATCTTTCAGAGTTTGAAATAGCTCAACTTGAATTCCATCACCTCCACTAGCTTTGTTCATAGTGATGCTTCCTAAGGCCCACTGGACTTTGCATTCCAGGATGTCTGGTTCTAGGTGAGTGATCATACCATGGTGATTATCTGGGTCATGAAGATCTTTTTTGTATGGTTCTTTTGTATATTCTTGCCACCTCTTCTTAATATCTTCTGCTTCTGTTAGGTCCATAACATTTGTGTCCTTTATTGTGCCTATCTTAGCATGAAATGTTCCCTTGGTATCTCTAATTTTCTTGAAGAGAGCTCTAGTCTTTTTCATTCTTTTTTTCCCTCTATTTCTTTGCATTGATCACTGAGGTTGGCTTTCTTATCTCTCCTTGCTATTCTATGAAACTCTGCATTCAAATAGGTAATGTTTCCTTTTCTCCTTTGCTTTTCACTTCTCTTCTATTCACAGCTATTTGTAAGGTCTCCTCAGACAACCATTTTGCCTTTTTGCATTTCTTTCCTTGGGGATGGTCTTGATCCCTGCCTCCTGTACAATGTCATGAATCTCTGTCCATAGTTCTTCAAGCACTCTTTCTATCAGATCTAATCCCTTGAATCTATTTATCCCTTCCACTGTATAATTGTTAAGGGATTTGATTTAGGTCATGCCTGAATGGTCTGGTGGTTTTCCCTAATTTCTTCAATTTAAATCTGAATTTGGCAATAAAGAATTCATGGTCTGTACCACAGCCAACTCCCAGTCTTGTTTTTGCTGACTGTATAGAACTTCTCCATCCTATGCAGAGTACATTACGTGAAATGATGGGCTGGATGAAGGACAGTCTGGAATCAAGATTGCCAGGAGAAATATCAATAACCTCACATATGCAGATGACACCACACTTATGGAAGAAAGTGAAGAGGAACTAAAGAGCCTCTTGATGAAAGTGAAAGAGGAAAATGAAAAACTTGGCATAAAACTCAACATTCAGAAAATTAAGATCATGGCATCTGGTCCCTTCACTTCATGGCATGTAGATAGGGAAACAACAGAAACAGTGACAAACTTTACTTTTTTGGGCTCCAACATCACTGCAGATGGTGACTGCAGCCATGAAATTAATAGACACTTGCTCCTTGTACTAAAGCTATGACCAACCTAGACAGAATATTAAAAAGCAAATACATTACTTTCCTAACAAAGGTCTGTCTAGTCAAAGCTACTATTTTTCTATTAGTCATGTACAGATGTGAGAATTGGACTATAAAGAAAGCTGAGCGTGGAAGAATTGATACTTTTGAACTGTGGTGTTGGAGAAGACTCTTGAGAGTCCCTTAGACTGTAAGGAGATCCAACCAGTCTATCCTAAAGGAAATCAGTCCTCAATATTCATTGGAAGGACTGATGCTGAAGCTGAGGCTCCAATACTTTGGCCACATGATGAAAAGTACTGACTCATTGGAAAAGATGCTGCTGCTGGGAAAGATTGAAGACAGAAGGAGAAGGGGGCAACAGAGGATGAGATGGTTGGATGGCATCATTGATTCAATAGACATGAGTTTGAATAAGCTCCGGAAGTTGGTGATGGACAGGGAAGCCTGGCATGCTGCAGTCCATGGGGCCACAAAGAGTTTGACATGACTGACAGAACTGGGGTAGTTACTTGACTTAATTGTGCCTCAGGTTCCCCAAAGGTTTTTGTGAGGGTGAAATGAGAGGAAATACCTAAAGCACTTAGAATAATAGCTGGCACATAGTAATCATAAATGTATCCACTATTAACTATTAGATAATGACAGGACATTAAAAATTCATGTGGGGGAGACCATTCTGTCTGACTTAAAAACTTGAAGTAGATGCTGATAGCATCTGTGTAAGCAATGAGGACAATGACGAAAAGTCCTCCTACCCCAAATACTGGCAAACAACTAACCTGAAGAGTCCTATTATTACTGAGTTTGTGCATTTGCAAACACCCAAGTAAACCCTATGCACTCATTGCACACACTCACTATGAAGCCAACAGAAAGAATCTATACCATAACCCAAGATGAAAAACAAATTTTCTCAAGAATGAAAATAAAAGGAAATTTTAACTATTTACTACAGTAAACAGAAATGTCTCGGGAAAAGCAGATCTTGTACTTATTATTAAAGGGAGGAAAATGAACACTGAAAATGGTGACCTATATTAAATACGACAAAATAATCTCAGATGAACGGAATGCTTAATAAATAGCCGAAATATGTAAGACAGGGCAGGGATAAAACAAGGAACTATATAGGAAATTTGGCTTTCCAGATGGTACTGGTGGTAAAGAACCTGCCTGCCAATGCAGGAGACACAAGAGACATAGGTTTGATCCCTGGGTTGGGAAGATCTGCTGGAGGAGGGCATGGAAACCTACTCCGGTATTTTTTCTTGGAGAATCCCATGGACAGAGGAGCCTGGTATGTTATAGTCCATGGGGTTTGGGGTCACAAAGAGTTGGGGAAGACTGAAGTGACTTAGTTGCAGCAGCAGATTATAAGGAAACTGAATATAAAACATCTGAATATACATCAGCTTTAGGAATAAAAGGAGAAAAATCAATACTTCATAAAATCAAATCAGTGATTAAGAAAACCTTGAGAAGCCCCCCAGAGCATAAAACATAAAGACAAGAGATGAAAAGATAAACGATTAGAATGTAAAATAGGAAAAAATGAAACTATATTCATGGCCAATGGTATTTTAGAAAAAGGAATTAGATCAAATGGGAAACGAACAATAACCCTCAACCTTAATTGGTAGAAAAATCCTTTTTGTATCTGGGAAAAGCTACAAGTCTACAGATGGAAAGATCTCCTTCTGCAACAAATATTAAAAGCAATTTAAAAAAATTCTTGTATTCTTACTGTTCATTGGATTGCCGTTTCAATTTAAAAAGAGGCGGGTTTCAGAAAATGGTAACAAATTAGAAATCCATCTGAGAGATTTAAGATGAACAATTACATATTAACATCTATAAGAAATTGTGCTATTATCTGGTGCTTTCTGACATTACCGTGAATTTCCTTTTTAAGAAAAAAACACCAATAACATTCTGCAAAAATATTACAGTATTCTGTACTGCAGTTTCCAAAGCACCAGGTAATTGTATTGTGAACTTCTGGAATAATGATATCACACACAAATTTCTTTGTAGAGTTATGGCAACCCACTCCAGTACTATTGCCTGGAAAATCCCACGGACGGAGGAGCCTGGTGGGCTGCAGTCCATGGGGTCGCCCACGACTGAGTGACTTCACTTTCACTTTTCACTTTCATGCATTAGAGAAGGAAATGGCAACCCACTCCAGTTTTCTTGCCTGGAGAATCCCAGGGACGGGGGAGCCTGGTGGGCTGCCGTCTGTGGGGTCGCACAGAGTCAGACATGACCAAAGCGACTTAGCAGACAAAAATAGTTAAGCTTCCTACCCGTATTAGTTTACTAGGGCTGCCATAACAAAGTACCACAAACTAGAAGGTTTACACAACAGAAATCTATTCCTTATAGTCCTGGAGGCTAGAAGTTCAAGATCAAAGTTTTGGTGGGGTTTGTTTCCCCTGAGTTTGTCAGTGGCTCTCTTCTCTATGTGTTTTCACATGGTCTTCCCTCTGGGTGTTTGTGCTAATCCTTACTTCTTATAAGCATACCAGCCATATTGGATTAAGGCTCACCCCAATAACCTAATTTTAAGTTATATAACTTTTAAAAGATCTCTCCAAATTCAGTCATATTCTGTGTTAAAAGTTAGGACTTAAATATATGAACTTTTTGGTGAGTGGCATGATTCAGCACATAACACTACCAAAAATTTTTTTTTTTTCCAAAAATGAAGCTTTTCTCAGGGTTTCATCCAATATTAAAAGCCAGAAGATACGGTTCAACTTATTCAGAATTTTATGGGAAGAATAAAAGTATATAATACGATAACTCTACACCCAGTCATGCTTTAATTCCTGTATGAAGACAATTTGAAGAAATTTTCAACCATATGATGGCTCCAAAGATTTACTGTTACTAATCAAGATATAAAGCTCAAAAATTATGAAACATGATCATGAAAAACTGCATATGAAATGGCAGCCATGTCAAAAATATGACTTGAGAAAATCAGATTGATAACACAAGAAAATTAAATTGATTATACCTTGAATTTGAATTTCCAAAACAAGTGGACAGAGGAGGACTGAAGAAGAATACAAACTATCTACTTAATATTTCCACTTTTAATTTAGTTCCATCAATGTGGTTGTTGTTGTTTTAGTTGCTAAGTGTGTCTGACATTTTTACAACCCCCTGAGCTGTACCCTGCCAGGCTCTTCTGTCCATGGGATTTTTCCAGGCAAAAACACTGGGGTAGATTGCCATCCTCTTCTCCAAGCAATCTTCCTGACCTAGAGACTGAACCCATGTCTCCTGCATTGGCAGGAGGATTCTTTACCTCTGAACACCAAGGAAGCCCAGTGTGTCAACAGGTGTGACAATTCTTGGTGTTTACAACTAGTATGCATATTTGTTCTTTCTTAAAGGCAAACATTCATAGAGATAAAATCAGGCATATAAATTCTAAATCATAACAGAAAGCAAAGAAAGCACAGTTTCAATCAACAGTTCTTAATTTTAGGGGTATCAATCTTCTTTTATATTCTTAATAATTACTGATGACCTAGAAGAGTTTTTGTTTCATGGGTTACATATGTTGACACTTACTACAGTGACAAATCAAAACTGGACAACTAAAACACAATTATGGAAAATAGATTTCATTAACTAAGACACATTTCATTACCTGCCTGAATGATGATGGTGTTGCTTTTGCAGACTTCGGAGTTTTTGAAAACTCCACTGTATGCTCATTAGAAAATGAGAGCTGAATGAGGTAGATGATGTCTTAGTATTATTATGAAAATACTTTTGGCTTTGTGAACCCTTAAAAGGATCTTGGGAAATCCCTGGGGGTCCCAGAATCTTTCATTAAGAACTGTTAACTTCAATACATAAATGAATAGGAAACACCAATAAACCCAGAAAAAAGTTGAAAAAATAAGACCAAATTTGTCTAATAGAAGATATTACAAGTAAAGATGAAGAATGAAAACTGATTCACTTTGATACAAACTTGATACAAAGGCATCTGCAGTTTGACCTCCCTACAGCCTGTTCTAGCGGCCTCTGTTTTTCAAATCCGAAAGGACACCTTTCAGGCATCATGTTTTCTGACTTCTGGTGACATTCCCAACAACTTTCCCTTTCGTTGAAGTTTTTCCTTCCATTTGTCTCCGTATGCTATTTCCTGCCATTTCTACCGATAGCTCTTTAATGACTGTCTTTCTTGGTTAGTTGTTTGGTTTTTGTTTGTTCGTTTTGGACTTCTCAGTCCTCTGATTCCTGTTTTTTGACCTCTGCTTTTTTTAACACTATCTTTAAGACATCTCATCTACTCTCCTGATTTAATAATATCTTTATAATACTTCCTCCCAGAGTTTTGAATGCATATATGTCTATTCATATATCAAACTGCATACATGATGTACCTGCTTGTGTATAAAGCAGGCCTGTCAAATTTAACATATTCAAACTTTGTTGAGACGCTTTCTCCCCTCAAAAGAGTTTTTTCATATATCCCATTCAATCAGTCATCAATCTTGTTGATTTTATTACCCAGTTATTTTACAAATCTATTTTCTTCTTTTACTCTTTACTAATAATGACCTTGGAGAAGGAAATGGCAACCCACTCCAGTATTCTTACCTGGAGAATCCCATGGACAGAGGCGCCTGGCAGGCTATAGTCCATGGGATCACAGAAGTTGGATACAACTTAGCGACTAAACCACCACCACCACCATTAATGAACTAATTCAGAACTGTTATATCTTGTCTGAACTCATCTAAAACCCTCTTGCTTGGTCTCCCAGACACTAATCTAGACTTCCTTTGATCACTTTCCATTTGTATTCAGAGCAATCATCCTAAAAGCCACATGCTGCCATTTTAACCAAAACTTAAAAACTTTATCACCTACAATGCATCTTAGTTTGACATTCAAGTCCCACTATACACCTCTATCATGGAATCTCTGCTACTCTGATAATGACATCATAAACAAATACCATTATGTATAGAGAGAGATACCATTGACAATAAAAGTCTTCCCAGGTGGTGTCAGTGGTAAAGAACCTGACTGCCAGTGCAGACAGACGTAAGATACCTGGGTTCTCTCCCTGGGTCCTCTCCCTGGGTCAGGAAGATCCCCTGGAGAAGGAGATGAGAATCCACTTCAGTATTCTTGCCTGGGGAATTCCATGGACAGAGGAGCTGAGCAGGCTGTAGTCCATAAGGTTGCACACAGTCGGACACAATTGAAGCAACCTAGCACACACAGCAAAGTCAGTATTTTTCATCTCATTTGAATTGATTTTTCAGCTATGAAACTCTGTAAAAATTAAAATATAATTCAAAATATTGTAATAGCTATATGTACAAGAGGTGAATATGCCATCATTTATAATAAAAAAGAGGATAAGCAAACACATGTAAATGTGAAGATTAGAGAAACTCTTAAATAATGTATGGTATAGTTATTCTAAATATCCATTAAATAACTTTTATGTGTATTTTTAGCAACATGGAAACTATTTATGCTGGAATTTTATGTTGAAAAAGATTATAAAATTGCACATAAACTATGATCAAATCTATGCTTCAAATATAAATACACACACAGATATATATATACACACACAACCAAACTGATAACTGATAACACTGATTTTGTAAAGCATATTTTTGTTTTCCCCCTCTCCAGTTATTTGATAATGCACTCTTACTGCAGTTTTTCTTATTTTTAAAGATTCATGAAAGTTTAAATCTTGGAGTTTTCTTGACATTATACTAATATCAATATTTTTATCCTTGATATGATATAAAATCTTAAACAAACAGAAATTGTCCACTGGGCTTAATTTTTTTCTCTTTTCACTATCATATTTTGGGGTTTATTTAAAAAGGTGCCAATGTAGAAATTAAGGTTCATACTCTTAAAGCAAATAAATCATCTATTAAAATATCTATGATTTACCTTAGACATTTAATCTCTGTAGTGGTTAAGAGCTCAAGATCTGAAGTTAGACTGCCTGGGTTTGTCACCTCAGCTCTGCCACTTACTAATGGTGTGATCTTTGACAAGTTATTTAACTTCAATGCACCTTAATTTTCACAAGTGTAAAATGGGACTAATAATTACACCTACCTCATGTAGTTGATAAGGATAAAATGACTAAAATAGATAGAACACTTAGAACAGTGTTAGGTACATACCAAACACTAAATAAATGTCAATTATTAACTATTATCACCATAATATTATGTATTAGCATATTAAATATCTTACCATACAATATATAATTTCATATACATTGTAATTAGTTTTTTCACAAGCATTATTCATTTGCAATCATACCACATGTCTGTGAACTAGAGCAGGTATTACAACTGTTTTTGCATATGAGAAGTGAAAATCTCACAGAGACTGGGTCACTTGCCCAGAGTTTGAAAATTAGACATTTACCAGATAAAAAACACACTGACTCATGAATATTCTAATGCTGCCCCAGGGCCCAGGCTCATCATGACCAAAGTATCTGAGTGAGATGAATTCCCTGGCCAAAGGCAAGAAGTTGAAGATCTCTGCTTGTTTTCGTTTCTTATTTCAATATAAATGGGCAGACATTTATAAATGTTTAACAACAGGCGGGGGTGGGAGGAAGCTCTGACTTATATTTATGTGGCCACTTCCTGTTTCTGGATGGACAATTTCAAGTTACCATGTGGTGTCTGAATAGAGTTTGGAAGAGATGCTCACAGTGGCTCTGTCTAACCAATACTGGCTGGTTCCAGTATACCAAGGAACACAAAAGCAACAAATGATTACCAGTGTAAAACTTGGCCCATGTTTGGTTTCAGAGCTTAAATGAACATTGAAACATTCCTCTAGCGTGGACTGTATCAGAATTGTTGCTAACCTGACCACTTTGTCTTCACCCAAGACTTCAGAATCACTTCACATTAGAATAGCTGTTGAGATATAAAAATCTCCCAGGTCACATCTTTTTCTTTCTGGGTTTCAGTGTTACTCTGAACTATACAGAGGTTCTTGCCAGTTTCTCATTTTCAACGCACATATAAGAAGGCACTGTGTATTTTGAGATGCTTATTGGATCTAAGTTATTAAGAAAACCATATTCATTAGTGTTGCTTGTCCTCAGGGGAGGTCAAGGAAGGATACCAAGGGCTTCACAGTCGATCTGTATAGATCTTCCTCTGACTTTATCAAATGTAGACACCATACTTGGTCAGAGGGCCATGTTTCTTATTCTACATTCCAGGACTCTGGGTCCTTGCCTGCCTGAGTAGCCCGACATTGCTGAGAGGTCAGAGGCATTTTCCTCCAGTTCCCTTGTGACCTCAGTGAAAATACAGTGTATTCAACTTGGACTCACTGCCTGGTTCAAGAGAGCTTGAGAGAAATCTGATCATTTTCTGATTTGTCTTGTAAAATTGCCAAGTGCAATTATCTCAGAAATGGCAAGCCAAGATTTCCCAGCTTCTTTACAAACACAAATGGATATCTGAATAATCATGGATTCCCAGCTTGAACCACTGGTAAAAGTTGCTTGCCTGTTATTATCCTAAGTACCATTGTACTATTTGCATTTACTGAAAGGAAATATCCAAAAGACTATACTTCCAGTGCCCTCAACATATATTTAGCTATGGATCAGACTGACTTAGCAGGGTCTAACTGGTTATCTACAAATCTGGTTCTGATGTGAGGCATTAGTGCTCCAAATTCTCAAAATGCAAGATAGAATTGCCTGTTGAACTCTTCAAAGATCACTGGTGATTAGAAAAACCCTCCTCTACTGACATGTGGGGAAAGTGACAATGCTGGGAAGCATCAGCTCTTGATTAGAAAGGCATGAGCCTCCTCCTCCTTCTCATTTTCCTACTTCCACCCTCCCCACCATGTACAACAGCTTCAAAAACAGTCACTCAGGGACTGGCTTCTAGATTTTTCTGTATTGAGTTTGACAGTTGAGGCTTAATGATAAGTTACCTGCCTACAGCAGAAATAACTTTATTTTGTGCAGTCTGGTAAGCCTTTGCCCTGATGGTAAAAGGAGCAAGAGAAATAGTATTGATTAAAAGAATTTTATGTAAATATACTTCAGCATGAATACCACAATAATACACCATATTTAAAATGTTGCAGCATCTAACATTTACACTGGCATTGTCTGTATCCACAAGAAATGCTCTTGAACAAATTACAAAGAAGGAGAAGGAGTTTAAAAATCTGAGTGCATACATGCCAATTTTCCATCCTCTGAAAGCTGACCCTGAGATAAAGATTTAGGTCAATTAGCTTATTTTGTGGATGATCCTAGGAAGCACAGTGTGAGAATGACGAAAGGAGAAGGGAAGAGAGGAGGGCCATAAAGAGGAAGTGTTAATGGCTAAATTACCACTGTGAGCAACTGGAAATCAATGCCCTTGGAATCATCCAAAGACAATGTAAACACACCTCTAAGGTAGGAGATAGCTGGGGTACTTAGCCAGGTCTCTTCCATCAGTGTTTGAGGGTGGCTCTTGGTGATTTTATGAACAAGACACAATGGACTTGCCCTGTACTCTAGGTGAACATCATATCTAGTAGAGACAGACAGACACTGATTCTTAACACAGGAAGCCATTGGTATATATAATAACTGTGCATCAAAGCTGCAGGTGAACCTGAGTGGGCCAAGAGGATATGAAGCACTGGCAGTGTCTGTCATAACACACCTAGTTCAAGCAGTAGTGGCTCAAGAGTGGAAGGAATCAAAAATCAAGGACCAAGCATACAAAGGAAAAGATGGCAGTGAAGGAAATGGCAACCCACTCCAGTACTCTTGCCTAGAAAATTCCATGGATGGAGGAGCCTGGTGGGGTACAGTCCATGGGGTCGCAAAGAGTCGGACACGACTGAGCGACTTCACTCACTTCACTAAATAAGCCGTATAACATGCCTCCCCTCCGCCTCTCCTCTTGTTGCTTCTCTCCTTTCTGAAGATTCCCTGCTGCTGCTGCCGCTAAGTTGCTTCAGTCGTGTCCGACTCTGTGCGACCCCATAGACGGCAGCCCACCAGCCTCCTCCGTCCATGGGATTTTCCAGGCAAGAGTGCTGGAGTGGATTGCCATTGCCTTCTCTGGAAGATTCCCTAACCTGACAGTAAATTTCCGCATACCTTGCCCACGAGTCCTACCAAAACCCACACATCCTACCCATTTCTCCATTCTGCAGGCCTGGCCTCCCACCTCTCGTGAAACATACATGTTCTGTTGCCTATTCCCTCAGAGATATTTTATGCTTTCAAAAGTGACATATCCTTACCAGATAAACTTTTATGGGCTAAAAAGTTGTTGACTAATGTCTTTTTTTACCCAAAGATATTTATAATTCTGTCAGGGAACTAATGATACTTAATTCATCAAGGGGATAATAAACTGTACTTTTAGATAAAATGTTAGATAAACGGTATGAGAATTTGAAGGGTGGGGCACTCTTATTTACTTATGAGATTTTATTTCCCTAAAGGTTTCAATTAAGAAATATAACTCCATTTAAAGATTCACAGAGATTAATGTTATATTGAAATCTCTAAGTCTGACTTTAAATATACCTATTTATTATGTAAAACATTTGCTCCTCACATAGTTTACTAAAGAATCACTTAAATAATGCTTACCTATTTTCTTCATTACCTTTTAAAATATAATATTTGACATATATAAATTCATGCTTTATATATATATGCATATACATATAAACATATCATATCAAAATGCCTCTGAACTCACCATAATCCAAGAATGAAAAAGTCGCCAATAACTTGGCATATATCTATATGGACTTCTTATCTCACCCCACAAAGTAACCAACCCCCATCTTGAATTCTGTATTTGTCATTACTTTTTCTTTAAAAAGATTTCATTATGTGATAGATAAATCAGTAATATATTGGCTAGTCCTGCTTGTTCATGACATTTAGTAAAGCACAACATGCAGCATTCTGGGAATTAAAGTTTTTCAAATTTTATGTTCTAATATTCCATTCCTAAGATTCATCCATATGGCTGCATGTAACCTGTAGCTGTCGAGCATTCCTTTTCACTACCACATATATATCCATCCTGTTTGTATATCCAGAATCCTATTGATATACACTGGAGTTGTTTTCAGTCCTTTTGCTCTTTTAAAAAACTTTCCTATATTCTTATACTTACTTCCTGGTGCATAATACCTAAGGTGGAGTTGTTCAGTCATGTCTGACTCTTTGTGACCCTATGGACTGTAGCCCACCAGGCTCCACTGTTAATGGGATTATCTAGGCAAGAAGGCCATTTCCTACTCCAGGGGGTTTTCCAAACCCAGGGACGGAATCCCATCTCTTGCATCTACTGCACTGGCAGGCAGATTCTTTACAACTGTGCCGTGTGGGAAGCCTAATCTGAAATAAAGTCAGTCCTTTTTTTGAGTTCTCAAGGGAATCCCAGTTGCAATTTCACCACCTTACCAAAGGAGCCTAAGTGTCTATAGCAATGCTGCTAGTGGCATTCTGACTTCTGATCTCTTTGGCCCCATCTCCACTCCACTGATAAGGTTCCTGTCCACTGTCAATTTATGCCTCTGTTTTAAAGACTCCCTACATCTGCAAAACTAGCAATAACTCAAAGTATACTTTGTCATAATATAGTTGTTTTATTGCTGCAGGACCCAAATGAACATCTAATCAGACAGAATGCCAGAAAAAGAAGTATAGAAAAGAAACCTTTTCGGTGCATGTGTGCATGCTCCGTTGTTCAGTCATGTCCATTTCTTTGTGACTCCATGGACTGTAGCCTGCGAGGCTCCTCTGTCCATGGGATTCTCCAGGTAAGAATACTGGAGTGGGTAGCCATGCCCTCCTCCAGGGGATCTTCCCAACCCAGGGATCAAACCCACATCTCCTGCAGTTCCCGCATTGGCAAGCAGATTCTTTACCACTGAGACAACTTGGAAGCCCCAATATTTTCAGTAGTAAAATGCATTACCATTTTGGGGATACTAGTTCATGGTCCACAGCTTGAAAACTAATAAAATGCCCCAAATCCTGGATTACATTTCAGAGTAATGATTCTACCAGTCTAATGGTTCTTAAGTTCTAATCTTTTTACCATTCTTCCACTATGAGGTCATTGTTATTTCAATTAATTCCTCTATTAAATACATATCTGTGCATATGTTTTTTTCTGACTAATATTCTCTTCTATCAATCTTTTTCCTTGAGTAGAAATAGAAAAAGTAGATGTCTGAATTTCAGATCTATACAATTTTTTTCTGATGACTATGAATAAAGTGAACAAAAGCTGGTAGTTGAATAGCCAAGAGAAAGTGATTAATAGCTTGGATGGTCCATAACATAATATCTGTTATTTTAGATGACTATGAGACATTAGTATTCATATAAGTATTTTTTCCTTAAGTGAGTTTAAAACAGCTTTCCTAGGTAAGTCTTCCTCAATTTACACATGATGAAATCAGAAAATATATAGAAATATTTCATATATTCACTATATAATTGATGAAGAGTTATAAATAAGCCAGGTATATGCACTGTCTGTTCTGGAGAGAATGTATGAATTTCCTCTTTTCATCAATTTTAAGGCTTTATTATTGAGAGTCACTAACTTTATTAAATATTACTTATATATTAAATTAGTATGTTTTATTTTTATCAAATGAACCAGGATTTTTTAAGGTTACAATTTTATGATTTAGTCATTTTCTCATATATTTGGTACTACTGTGATTTATTAACTTATCTAATTAGAACCAAAAATACAACATGAGTTCTACACATTAGACATTTTTAAAAGAAATTTTAAGGCCACGAAGTGCTTCTCTAGTGTCTCAGGAGGTAGAGAATCTGCCTACAGTGCAGGAGACCTGCATTTGATCCCTTGGTTGGGAAGATCCCCTGGAGTAGGGAATGGCAGCCCACTACAGTATTCTTGCCTGGAGAATTCCATAAACAGAGGAGCCTGGTGGGCTACCGTCCATGGGGTCGCCAAGAGTCAGACACAATGAAGCAACTAACTCTAAGGCCATGGAAGAAACTATAACTATATCTATGATCCTTTTTAACATAAATTGTTTTCCTTAATTTTTCTGACTGGCATTTAATTTTATTTATATCTGATATTTCTCCATATCAGCACATAATTTTTTTTCATATTTTTTTGCTAGATAGATGTATCACTATAGACACATTTTTTCAGGTTTTACTTATTAAAAACCATACTTAAGTGAATGCTTGAATAAATGTTGTTAACATGGGTAAACTATTCAAAAGAAAAAATTATTAGAAGTGAAATGCTGGGTTAAAGGTCAATTAATTTTTTCTCAAAGAAGTTACACAATTATTTTCTCCCTAAATAGTTTGTGAGATTACCTACTTCCCATATTCTTGTCAACACTGAATATTATCAAAGTTAGTTTTGTTATACTTATGGGATGTGATAGAACTTTTTTTTCCATTTCCTCTTTCATGAAGAGTTTCATTCTTTTAAAATGTCTCATTTTTTTGTTATTTCCATGGGATTTTGGGGGGAAAAGGGGGTTAAACCACAGGATGTAGTCTATTTCCTTCCTAGTTTCATATTTTTATACACTAAATAGCTTATTACTTACTTAAGTAAGTAAAGTAAAGTCGCTCAGTCATGTCCGACTCTTTGCAACCCCCTATCAGGCTCCTCCGTCCGTGAGATTTTCCAGGCAAGAGTGCTGGAGTGGATTGCCATTTCCTGCTCCAGGGGATCTTCCCTACCCAGGAATCGAACCCGGGTCTCCCGCATTACAGGCAGACGCTTTACTGTCTGAACCACCAGGGAAGCCCTATTACTGCATTTATGATATGTATAATTTACGAATAAGGGACGTAGAACACATACCCACTGAAAATACAATTTGGTTGACGGAGAGGATTCACTTAAAAGATGGTAAGAATCCCTCCACTGTTTTTTGGGAGGGAAATTAAGTGTCTGAAGAAACGACAGAAGGTACTGTTAAAAGTCACACAACACACTGCTATACCACGAGAACCTGTATAGCACCAAGACTGATATTTTATTATACACATGGAACAACCTTATTTGATTCATCTGTACCTCTGTATACTTAAAAATACAGAGTTCCATTTGTGCTACTTGAAATATTAAAGGTAATATATACGTATGCATGTATATATATATACACACACACATATGTAGGTCTATTTCGATGCAAACATGGGTTTAGGTTCTATTACAATACAAATTTATGGCTTCAGTATTCTAAGAGTTTCTGTACTTCTCAGGTAATACATTCTGCTACAGTCTTACATTAAGCCATCTACCAGAAGGATTGACATTAGTTATGGGATAGAGTAGTCACAGCCCTTTAGACATATAACTACTGTGCCATTTTGATGTAATTCTGTATAAATTTCAAACATTTCTATTTAACATAATCAAGTGGCATGAAATCTTCTTTTTAAATGGCAAATATAGAGTACTAGCTCAATTGGCACTTAGCAATGGTCCTTTCACAATATGCACAATAGCTTCCAGCAGGGAGTTTTCTAAGGACCATCCTCTGAGAGCACAAACTCACACATGTACAATCAGTAGACATCAAGGTTCTATCTCCATCTCCCCTTGAGATGTTATTTAGCTAATGTACAAATGTTAGAGCTAAGCTGTTAAGCCTGAAAAACAGAACACACAGTTGTATGCAGGTATACTAATTTCTTAGTCTCTTGGCTAATACCTTCATATCCTAATTCTACATAAGCATCTAGAATGAACTGGGATTAATTGTTAGCATATGGCATTTTTCATCTTTTAAAAATGTTACTAAAGAACATTTGTGAGTATAATTTTATACAGTTACAGAGCACCGTGGAGTG
This sequence comes from Capra hircus, assembly GCF_001704415.2. Lineage (NCBI taxonomy): Eukaryota > Metazoa > Chordata > Mammalia > Artiodactyla > Bovidae > Capra > Capra hircus. The sequence goes on from NC_030811.1 coordinate 67,367,560, forward strand.
GATATGCACGGAAAGAAGTTGATTATAGAATATTTCATTTTTCTGTCAGGTTATAATTCTGTCACATACTGCTGACATTTGCAACTGTACAAAGGACTACAATTCTTGTTATCTGACTACAGAGCATGCTCCTGGTGGAGGGGGAAAGGGTCTTATTCATCACGTGTCTTTGTGCAGGCTTGATGCTTGGCACATAGCTTGTGCTCAATCACAGTTTCAATGCATAAATTAACAAATGAACAGGGCATCTTTAAAACACTGTGAACAAAAACTAAATTGACTGACACAATGGTTTTAGGTTAAAAATAAGGAAAGTTACATGTTTTTCAGAGCGTACTCTACCACATGTCTATTTTCTCCACTTACCTAAAAATTCAGTACTAAGTGCTTCTACGTCAATAAGATTACACCAGATCCAATCCAAAATTTCTAACAGTATTTCACTTCACAGTTTCATTTACGCTATCTGGCATTTATTCTGATGGTGCTTTCAAAATATGAACAGAGTCAATATGAATTAGCAGTCACTGTCTCAACCCCACTTCAATCTAGCCTCTTTTTCGCTGTGTCCGGTCTCTTAAGTCATACTGATATAACTACACTCCATTTCTGTCTCCTAGAGTTGGCCTACCGGTGCTGCCAAAATTGTAAGAAAAGGAGAAGGGAATGTAGGAAATCTGCAAGGGTCCAAACCCAGCTTCCCTCCCAGGAGTCTGCATTGGGAATCTACTAACTGACAAGCACCCGCATTCCTGACAATTCATAAGTTGACGCATGCAACAGCTGTTTCTCCTCCATCATTCTTAGATATTTCGAGGGGTGACTGTGGCAGTCAGGAGGGTGAGGATCAATTGATGATGTAAGAACATCAACATTATATTTGTTTTGTTCTATTTTCCACTTCCATTACTAAATTTAGCTGCAGAAATCTCTTGAGCTAATTGTCTCGAGACAAAAGTCAGTACCTCTTTTTTTTTGTTCCCCTTTTCATCCTGTTCTGACCCTAGTCTTTAATGTCATAGTGACAGTCTTGGGACAAGAAGGGAATTTAGAACAAGACTAACTAACCTCTCCCCATCTGACAGATCTAAAAACTGAAGTTAAATAGTGTGACTAGTTTAGATCACAATGACAGTAGTAAAGCACTCAGCAACCGGTCCACGGTTCTCATTTCCTTCCACAATTACTACAAAAATATAGTATTGACTAAATTCAAAGTTGATCTTTGTTAAACATAAACATTTGTAGATGGATGGACTCTTGTTCTAGAGATAAACCAGGCTTTGTCATAGAAACAAACAACAACAACAACAAAAAACAGATAAGCTGAGAGGCCTTGAATTGGTTGCAGTTTCTTTTCTTAAAACTCATATTCCTGTTTAATCCCAGAGAATTCAGATCATCTTTCTTGGTTCTTGCTACATTTATTCAAAGGTGAGAACATCTAAGCAAGAACAGAGTATGTCAAGAAATGATTTTTTTTTTTAAATTTCATCTGCCCTTCCAAAGCCATTCTATTTGCCCATGTTGCTACTAATGTTAATCTGAGTTATTTTATAAATAAAGAGAAATAATAGAAGAGCACAATTATCATAATTGCCCACAAAAGGACACAAGTACAAACCATACAGTTTACCATGAGAAGGTACTTAGGCGTCTGCATCTCCATGTGCAGTCCCTTCCTCAGCTCTCTGTTAACAGCCTTCAAGTGCACTTGTTGATCCAGGCAATACAAAACAGGCATTATGTCCCTCTGTCTGCTGAGTTATTTAACTGTGATCCAAAATGCTCAAGTAAGACGAAGACCGTGTAAGTTTAACTAAAACTGGCAATGTGCCGCTGAAGGCTTTTTCAGAGTCTGAATCAAGGCAATTCCAAAGACTCTGAACTTTGCCACGGAGTGAAGTCAGGAAACCTGTGCCATCATGGGAACACTTCCTTCTTTTCTACAATTTGCGAATGACAGCTGATGTCAAAAGTAAACTACAAACTCTAAAACCTAAGTGTGCATAAGTGGTCAGTCGTGTCCAACTCTTTGCTACGCCAAAGCTGCAAAGGCTTGTAACCTGCCAGTCTCCTCTGTCCATGGAATTTTCTAGGCAAGAACACTGGAGTGAGTTGCTATTTCCTTCTCCAGGGGAATCTTCCCAACTCAAGGATCAAATCTGAGTCTCCTGTGTCTCCTGTACTGGCAGGCGGATTCTTTACCACTGCACCACCTGGGAAGTCCTATGTAGGCCACAGAAATATTCTTTATATGTATATGACAGAGAATAGAGGGGTTTATGTCTTGAAATGCTCTACATTTTTAAATTTTCACTGACATACAGCAATATGTTGGGCAACTAGCCACAGAAATGGGGAGTTCCCCCTCAAACTAAAATCTCTGGAGGTTTATTTTTAAATATATAAGTCTCTGAGCAATAAGAAATTAACTAACCACATTTACTTTTTTCCCCTCTAAAATCTGATTTTTAAAATAACTGGTGCTGGTTAGAACTAATTGTTTAAACTTTGGTCAAAGATAAATTATTGGCTACTTCACAGTTTGAAAAGCCGTAACTAATTTAAACCATTAAAATCATCTGTGGAGACAAATTGCAAGCCAAGTTTTGGGTGGAAAGGATCCAAAGTCCCTGAGATATTAAATTTAAAAGCTCACTCTCTTACTTTTAAAATTCTAAATTACAACATCATGACCCTGATGCAATATATTTTTAAGAGCGTGCTGCAGTAGAGTACCCTATATAATTATTTCACTCCTAGGCAAAAAGGCCCATCATTCAAAGGGGGTAAAGTTTTAAGAAAGTTATAAAGTCCATTTCTTAAGAAACATATGCCATTTACATCACCAAGTTCTATTTCACAGTTGTGTCCTATCAACTTTTGGGATGCCTGCCTAATATAATATTAGTCTTTCACATTTTTTACTTGCTCTCTTTGAGATACAAGCTTGGAAGCAAGTTGTTTTTCAATGGAAAATAAATAAATAAACCTCAGATGACAAATGACCAAAAAGAAAATGATCTTCTTCAGTGATTTTTCAGTCTTATCAAGTATTTGACAATCCAAGTTTAAATATCATTGTTCTGAAGTTTCTTCCCTAATAGCTAATAGAATTTTTCTCACTGCCAATTTAAACTTACTTTTCAAATGAGTACTTTAAGTCAGAAAAATTAAACACTATTTGGATTTGCTTTTGAGTTGGAACTAGTTTAGCTGGCCCAATGATCATTTTTTTTCTACTCTTATGATTCAGATCTATAAGAGTTCTTGTTTTCTTGCATCTTTCCATAAACCACTGACAGGTAAATGAGCAAAAAATTGGTATAGGCACCAAACAAATTAATTTTATAACTAAGGATTACATTTAAAAAGAACTTCCTCATATCTTTTGTTTATAATTACCATTATCTCCCAGAAGAGACATTATTCTTCAGGTTTCAACTTAGAATTCCATAAAATATTGAAAACATATACTATGCTGTAGAATACCACAGTTTGTTTGATTTATCCTATGCACTTAAAGAAAGATCATTTCCTCTGCTTATACTGTATCATGATTTGTTAAACCTATCTGAATCTATCACTACACACATGTGGGACATGAGACAGAGAGAAAGCACTGACCTGTGTTAAACATTTTAGAATTGGTCCTTTAGTAAAACAAATATCCCATCTAAATACATAGATGAAGAAGGCGCATGACTGGGATAATATATACATACAGTGATTTTTTAAGGATTTGGGAAGATAACTATTATCTTTTCAGAAGAAATGAAACAATGTACCCGCATATTTAAGGATGATTCTTTCTTATGGAAGAATAAAATGTTTTCCTCTATTGTCTTTGGGTACTAGAGTTTAAAATATTTCTGCCCTCAGAAATACCTTCCAGCTCAGGAAGGTATTTACTTAGGAATGAAACAGCAAGGGGATCCTTTTGAAAAAAAAGTAGTTCAGGCTAAGTCCCTGATAATTTAAAAAGAGAAATAGCTCAACCCAGCCAAGTTGACTATAGATAAGGTTCTCTATAAGTAAATACAACTTCCTCTGACTGAAACAACTCAGAACCTAGATTCTTAAGAAGAGAATCCCCTACTAGTGAGAAGTAGCCCACAGTTAACTTCCCAAGGTCACATATCTCACTTTTATTAGTGCCCAGGCTGGCTCCCAGAAGATACACTTTCCCCCTTAACACACTGCCTTAAACATGAACAAAAATCCTTTGGCTTGACATATTTTAACATGACTGAAGTTGAAACTTCTAAAACACTTAAAAGATTTTAACACTTTATTTAATAAGTTGGTATACAAAGGAAAACATGCCCCCCAAACCATAAACACAGAAATTTTTGAGCTAAAATGTACTCTAACACAATCTTTATCAAAACAGAACTTCACCTCAAAGAATTCGCAGTCTACTTAGTAATGTGTGCTTTGAAAAATACAAGTGAAGGAATGGAGTAATTATAATATTAAACATGCAAGAAACAGTCACCTTATTGTGAAGGGCTTCAAGGAAAGATGAGAGATAACAATTATTTGCAACACTGTGCCAGAGTTAGCTCACACCAGTTCTCAAGAGCTGATTGTACATATTTCTTTCCAGGTCAGTTTCCAGAAATGTCACATTGGTAGCTTGAAATCTGCCACTGTGAGAGTATTTATACCACAGAAATTGGCAAATACTACAAATCAGAGAATTTTTCTTTGAATAGCCACTCATTTCCTAGCACCAATAGCACTAAGAAGGAAAAAGGATCCAGGTAGAAGAAACATACGAATGGTGGGGAATTCATGAAACACGACAAGGTTTTTGTGAATGTCAAATAGATCAATAGTTGGAACAGAGATTATTAGAGGAGAAGGACGATGTATGTATCAGAATATGGATTGGCTCATACTGGAGGCTTGTTTGAAAGTTAAAGAACCTGGATTTTAGCCACCAGATCAGCGTTTCCTTTTGCATAGCCTTCCAATTGTTCATACCACAATCACTTGAAAAAATAAGATGCCTGACTCCTAAATCTACTAAGAATTCCTAGACACAGATTCGGCAATATGTATTTAAAGAAGTATCCCAAATATTTTGTTTTAATCTTCACTCAATTTGAGGAAGGCATTGAATAGTTTTAGATAAAGTTGTGACAATATCACATATTTAATCCTATCATGGTGAGCTTGCCCAGAGCCCACAGTGGTTGCAGGAAGAAAGGATTACACAATGGAAAAGAGATGATAACTTCAGGAAAAGAGATGCAACACTGTCTATATGAGGGCTTCTCAACCTTAGCTATTGATATTTGGGGCTGGATAGTTCTCAGTTGTCGGGGACTGTTCTGTGCATTGCAGAAAGTTTTGAAGCAAACCCTGGTCTCTATGCACTGGATGCCATTAGCACCTCTCCTAGTTTTGACAACCAAAAATGTCTCTAGACACTGTCAAAAGTACCTTGGAGGGCAAAGTCACCTGTGTGAGAAGCACTCCTCTACCTTTGGATGTTCCTTCACTTGATTACAGAGGTGACTTACAATGGGATTGACCTCACTTTACAGGTGAGACTCAATTCTCAACAAAAATTTTACTTTATCAGTGTAGGACTTGCAGGATAAACACACATTACTATTCCACACTGATCAAATAATTTTGACATTTAAAGGTGTTATATTTACTTAGTAACGGTGTTGCTTTTTCATGAAAATAATGCTTAATGAGCCAACATGTAACGTGACTATTACTTAAAGGTCTTTTTCATCTTCTTATCAACATCTTAACTACCTCCTCACTCTCCAGGCAGAATCTAAAATTCTTTCCATTAAAACTGTCTTTTTAAGGTTATTAGTTCTACATAGGAACACTTTACTAAAATGAAAGCCTGCACAGGCCTTACAAATTATATATTTTTAGCCCTTTTGCAGGAGTATTTTCATCTAGGTGGGAAACTCCTTGATGAGAGGAACTATTTTCACCTTCATCTTTGTATCACGAGCACCTATGGTATCATTTGGTAGGGGGAGATATTTAAAAATACTAAAGTCAATGAACAGAGAAGGCGATAGCACCCCACTCCAGTACTCTTGCCTGGAAAATCCCATGGACAGAGGCGCCTGGTAGGCTGCAGTCCATGGGGTCGTGAAGAGTCAGACATGACTGAGCGACTTCCCTTTCACTTTTCACTTTCATGCATTGGAGAAGGAAATGGCAACCCACTCCAGTGTTCTTGCCTGGAGAATCCCAGGGACAAGGGAGCCTGGTGGGCTGCTGTCTATGGGGTCACACAGAGTCGGACACGACTGAAGTGACTTAGCAGCAGCAAAGTCGATGAAAGAAACTATCTTCTAAAACATAGTTTTATAGAATAGAGGATAGGAAAGAAGTTAGCTTTAATTTAAGAGCAAAGAGTAGAGAAAACTGTGGGACAAAATATAGTTTTTAATTCTAGGAAATCAGGAAGAAGGGTATCACAGTGAGGAGGGTGGCAGGACAGTGGCAATGAGACATGAGAAAAAAAAAAAACTAGCTTACTTGGGGATTTCTGAAGGACTGGTCTTGGTTATTTGATATCTCCTGTTTGCTGATTTTCCTCCCCAACCCCCAACACGTATTTAATGATGTGGACCACTGGACAACTAATGAGACAACTTCGTGAATGCCTCAGGTCCTCTGCATTTTTCTAGTCTGGTAACTTCCTTGTCATGACTGCAAAACTTCCAGATTTAAGCAAGTTCTTAATGTTAATAGATGGTGACTCATTGATTGCTAGGATAGTGGCATTCTTGGTAGACAGTAGCATTCTACAATGTGAATATTCTGGATAGTGCTCTTTGACAGTGCAAAGAATGTATTCTGCAATGTCTTGTTGGCATTTTACATATTGATTTAATGTCTCCAGTAGCTCTGAGGAAAATGTTTGGTATTTAGTGATTGATATTTCTTGTGGCAAAAATTAATCATGCAGTTATAGCTTCAGATATCTTTTTGCAGATTTTTTCTAATGAAAGTTATACAACACATAAAGCATATTCTGGTAACTATTGGCATGTTCTAAAATTTCAGTAATTATAAATTGATTTTCATAGGACTATAGTTTGCTAACAATTGTTTGTCCAAGTGTCATGCCCCATCGGAAATTTGAGTCTTGAAGAACGGCCGTCAACTATTCTGATTACTCACCGGCTTGAATGCCATGGCCTAGTCCTTACTGTCAGCCCTTACACATTAGTTGTGATTTCTTGCTAATCTGGGTATGATCATTTCATTCATGCAACACTCAAAATTATAGCATATATAAGAAATCCCTTTATAGATTTATGAGTGTTTTTACAGGATTTTGGTTATTTTTATTGCTAGGAAAATATAGTCTTTCTGCCCCTCTCCTCCTTCTTCCCCCCACACCATCCCTTTAAGCAACATCTTAAGGATGAAGAAAAAGGTTCTAATTTTTTTTTTCTTTACTGTGATGCTAAGGAGATCACTTTACCAAGAACATTCCCTTTCTTCCCTTTCTATGATACAGAGGGACTGAATTTTCATAATTTATCCCATGAAATAAGTTTTTTCCCCATCAAAACAAGTGTGAATGCAATTAATTTTTAATAAGATAGCCTATTAAACCTCTAATGTTTAGCTGACTTCAGGATGGAACCATTTATGAACAGTGGGTTCTGAAGAAATGAAAAGAAAGAAAAAATGCTAAAAGGATAGGCATGGGAGGCAGAAAGGCCAAAGCTATCTACTTAATTTTGCCTAAAACAATTTCTGAGCACCGTTAGTGATTATTAGGCTCAGGTGCTAGGTGAGATTTCAAAGTTATGTAGAGCCTATGATATGTCTATTGTTTCCACCCTACGTGGTAGGGATAAAAGTACAATAATAAGATTGTACAAATTTCTACCACATGTTCTCAAAATCTCAGGAATCAAGGTAACATGAATAAAATTTAATTTCCCTTGGCTATTTGGTGTAAAGGATGATAATTATAGTATTTCTCCTAGTCTGTTCTTAGAATAAACTTTAAGCTATATTCTTGTACAAAAACTAAATGTATTAAATATTCAGTAGAAAATATGATAATGTACTCTTCTTTGCCCTCATTTCTTGGGGTGTATGGTTATTATTATTCCAAATGATGATCATATGTGAAAAAAGAGTAAGAAGCAGATATAATTGAACATTCAGTAGCAAACAGGGTTTAATTTTTCCAGCCTCACTTTTAAATGATTAATTATTGGCATAATCACCATTTTATTAATCTTTGTGAAATTGACAAAATTTTTTGAAGAAAAATGGCTAAACACCGCTGAAGAAATCATCTACTTCTATTTAGATTCTGAACAGAGAAGGGTTAAAAAATATATACATATATAAAGAGAAAACTTTCAACTTAGCTACTTGATTATTATACCCAATTTCACCAAATCCAATATTCAGAAAGTTGAAGAGGTTAAACACACACATTTAGTTTGATTTCTTCCATTGTGTGTATATGTTTAAAATATATACTCAGTTTTCTTTTTGTATTCCACAGAGAAAAGACTTATTTGCTTAAATTCTATCCACATGTATCTTTGACTAGAGAGAATGACCATTCTTTTTTCTTTTTAGTAAGGCATTAAATTAGCTTGCTCAGTGAACCAGTTGTTTAAAAATAGGAATTTGACACACTGAGTATGAATATAGCTTATTAATTGAATCCACATTTGTTTCATAAATATATAATATTGCTACCAAAAACATTCCTTGCTATCTAAAAAATAAATTAAAATAAATCTTATGAGTAGATCTATGAAAACCTATTCTTGGTGTTCACATGTCAAATTGGGAATTAACTGTTAATCACCACTTCTAAAATTTGACCTCCGCATATTTTTATTTGTTATTAAAACATTCTGGGGTACCAATCATGCAGTCCTCTTCTCACTGTCTCCACTATTTTCTCCCCTCAAGAAAGAATAAATGTAAAAAGCTCAATTAACAAGTAAGTCAGATTTTTAAAGGCATTGGTCTATTGATAAAATAACTGAAAGCGTCTCTCAGCACCTGGATGTGGAGTTTTAATTGGGCATTTAAATCCAGAAAGTTCTTTAATAATTTGATCATTGTGTGAATAAACTTATAAAATATTAACTAGATTAAGTTAGGTATGAATTATGAGTGAAACTTATAGTACAGGTGTATGAGTTTAGTATTTATTACCAATTCTTCCTCAGTAAGGAGTTGGTAGTAATTCTCTTGCCGGGAACCACTAAGCCAGTATTTCAGTCCTGCATTCGCAATGGCTTTCTTGCTCTTATGTGTGTAGAAATCTGCATGTTTCTTTCAGATGTGCTACCCATCTCATTGCTCTGACCATTATGCCTAGTGGTCAGTATTTATTGAAGAATTCTCCTTCTTGCTTTACATGTCACTCCACTACACTATCTCCGCCCTTCTTTCACGGTGCTTTCGTGTGTGTGTGTGTGTGTGGTTCCTTCTCCTGAGCAGTCAGCTGATTCTGCATTCTTCAGCATGCAGCAGACAGGGGCCACCAGCTGCAGGCCCAGCTGACCTTGGAGAAGCTGACCAGAACCCACAGCATTACAGTACACATGATACAAGTTATCTTATCACTCATAATTCCAAAACCAGATAATGGGGTCTTCTGAGTGGCAGCACTGGTTGCATGCTTTCTAATTTGGTCTAGACTATAAAAATTTGGGCTTTTCTCTCAGTCTATCTTTTACTTAAGTTTTACACTTGGACTAATTCTGTGTCCTCTTCCACTGCTTTATTGGTTCATATAAAAATTCCTACATCTTTATCCAAGGGGAGGGCCAGTGCTCAGCTGGGTTGCTGGTTTTGAGGCCAAGGTAAAGACTGGTTGTTAAGACTGAGGTTACTGGGGTCTCTCCACTTGAAACTTACCAGAACTGTAGGGCAAAGAGTGCTGCTAGTGGACATGTGATAGAGGGGCTGGAGAAAACCAGAGTATATTCTTGATAAGAGCATACACTATAGCTTGGTAAAGCCCAGATCCATGCATTGGAAGGAATAAACAAACACAAATCTGAAGGAAGTATATGTGAAAATGAGAGACAAAGTTATGGAGTTAAAAGATCATAGATGGAAGAAATCAAAGGAAAAATAGGTTTTAAGAAAGGGAGTAATTTCAAGTGATTACCTCACATAACAACTTTAAAAGTTGAAATCTACGATATGCTTCACTGAGTCTGGCTAGCTTAATGTGTCACGAAACACATACAAACAAGCCACGAGAATGCTTTTCCCCAGCTTCCTTCATTTCTCAGGTTCCAGTATCAACTTCTATTTCTTATTTAGTCAATAGGGTTACCAGGACTGCCTTACTTTTGTTATTGCCTGGATTTCTACTACCCCACTTAGCCATTAGATTGCTAGATTGCAGGTCTATGTCTTTGTCTGACACATGTGTGCACCATGCCAGCATTAGTCTGCCTGGGTGCCCACAGAGTCTCTGGCCTCCCTCCTCCAGTGTCTTCCCATGATTATTCAGTCTGTTCTGTTCTCCACTCGCCTTGTGCCTAGCCAATGGAGCCCAGGACAAGGCATTGCTCTTTTCCGTCTGACTTCTACTCTAAACCTGCATGTTTCTTTCAGACGTGCTACCCATCTCATTGCTCTTTGTTCTATGCTGCTGATTTCTATTAAAGTTATACATATTCTTTCCTTCCTTTTCCATGAACCTTTGAATGACCTTCTGCACAGTGGGTAGGACAGCTTTTCCCTTCTTATGAAACATTTGAGAGAAGGGCAAGGACTGGCTTCCTATCAGAACTCTAACAGGAAGACAAAATTGATATTCAAAATACTTAGCAAGCTGTACAGCAGAGGCACTGGTCAATCTGAATGATCTCTGACCACAGTGCAGGAGGTCCCCTGCTAATGCAGGCCACTGATCCTTTCTCTGTGGGATTGCAGGAAGGTCTAGGGAATTCTTAAGGAGAATGAAACACATGGGGCTACAGAAGGTACTCGAGAGCTGAGCAGTTATCAGCCAGCATGGAAGTATTTCAGTATCTGTACACCAGATATAGATACACCTGTGAGCCAGCTTCATATCCGATCTCCAAGAATACCATTTACCTGCAAAAGGAAATGCTGCATTGAATTCTGGTTTCTCAACTTTAAACCAAATGTCTGTTTAAAAATTGTCAAGGTTGAAAAACTGTCAGGAAACCACATGAGAACTTGTATTTCCTTTGAATCAACATTATTTACTCTTCGTGAATGACTGATCCCAAATCTAATTATAAATTGTCTTTTTCTTGTTTGCTGAAGTTTTAGGGTTAAAGGCATATTTCTAATTTATTCAACAAATAATATGTCCTTACTATGTTCCAATAATTGGGAATATGGTGGTGAATATGCAGATAATTCTTGCCTGCAAGGAGCCAATATTCTAACCAGGAGTTTTTAATGTAAAATTTTAAATGTCAGAATTGTGCAAAATACGATAATTCACATGCAATATGCATTTAATTGTACATACTGCGTTCTTTAGTGTACCAGTTTTTTTATGTGTCAAATCTGCTTCAATGAGTATGCCGTGCATGATTGTGCATGTGTGTGTAAGTTTGTATGTCTTAAAGAGAAAGAAAAATAGATACGTTATGTGCTGTGAAGGCAAAAAGAGAAAAATAGATACGTTATGTGCTGTAAAGGCAAAAAGAGAAAAATAGATACGTTATGTGCTGTGAAGGCAAAAAGAGAAGAAAAAAAAAAGAAATGGCCTTTTACAGGGAAATGCTTAAATATTGTTTGCCAAAACATAAAGTATATATAAAATACTGTTAGGTATAAAGGCAGTGCTGTAAATTTCAAATAAATGCTTCAATATTCCATAACACATACTGCCTAATATAAGTATTAAGGCAAAGGGAAATCACTGTGAGCGAAAAACAAAAACTGAGGGATGTTTGTCCATTTCTCGCTATCTTGAGACTCCACTTTCTTCCAGGACTCTGAAATTCTTTTGGTAGCAGAAAAATTCATTATCAATTTGATTTCCTCCAGGAAGATAGTCAAAACTAGGTTGGAGAGTAGGCATTCAGGTTCTACTCTTTCTTAAGGACCCCAAATGTCAGCCCAGAAAGCAGTGACTAAGAGTGAGGGAACTTGGAGGAGAGGTGTCCCAACAGTTTAGCTTGGGATTTCATGTGCTCTGCTGGCAGATGAGAGGAAATCTATCCTATGAACAGTGCTTCATTGTTACCATGATAAGCAAGCTCTCTTTTCCAAGGAACCTGATGGAGTGCCTGGCTGTTAAATGCTAGGAGATTAGGTATCTTATGCCCTAAATCAACTAGTTAGATAAATATATAATTCTCAGTTTTCAGACTATGTATATTTTTAAAATATATATTTAATGAAAGAAGTCAGCATGAGAGTTGGTATTTCCCCCAAAATATTGAATAGAATGAAACCACGAGGTCAGAAAAATAAACCCATCCAAATCTTCTGCCAATTTCTCCGAGGTGAGTGGGAGAATGTTAGGAAAACTGGAGCAACAGTGAATGAGTCACAGATGGGATAAATATAACAGTTTCTGTAGGTGATCGTGTCTTGCCATCTTCATTCTTTGCGTCTCATCATGTCAGTCATGACTGATTGCTTCGGCCTCTGGGCGGAAGGCAGAATCCTGGGCATTGGGCTTGCACTGCAAATGCGTTTCCCTCTCTTGCTCAGCACTTCTGTTACTCTGCACACATAGACACACATGCCCAGCACTCAGAACTTTCAGATCTTTCTCTGGGTCTGAGTTGAGCAAATAAATAACAAAGTTCCTGTTTAAAAAATTGAAAACACCTGAAATTGGAAACTGAAGAAAAAATATATAAATTTTGACAATTTTGACAGTATATGAACTTTACATTTATGTCTATAAAAATGTACGTGGAAAATGTGATGAAAATAGGTAATAGGTAAACAGTCCCAACACAAGCACAAACAATCTTTGTACATCACATCTATGTACTTTCTATATTCCAGAGGTCTACAGCATGTTTATAGGAACAAGATAACACTCACTAGGGAAGCTATGATGTTAATAATCATATATGTGTTGATTCAAATAAATTGACTTACATATTACACTGCTCTGCCTATAATGTTCCAGTTCTCATACAACTTGAGTTTATTATCAAACACAGCTTCGTCCTCCAGAGTCTCAGCAGTAACACAAATTTTTATAGGTTGATGGCTTTTCAGTCTCTAAATAGCCACATAACACTTAAAAGTCAGGCTGAGTGTTATTGAAGAAGCTCTTGCAGAAACCACCTAAAAGGGGTTTGAGATTCCCCAGGCACAGCCTGATGTTGAAGATTGGATGGCAGTCTGTGATAAAGTAGCAATGTTGAGCCTTTGACTTATTTCCTTATTTTTAATTAATTAACTAATCTATTTATTCATTTATTTTGGTTGGGCTTTGGGTTTTCTGTTTGACAGCATCCTTCTTCAGGAAATTCTACTCTTGCCACTAAGGGAGAAGAACAGAAGAGTCAGGACAGATAAGGATGATCTGTTTAATTTTTCTAATATGATACTATACAATGGGGTAACCTATCTAGTCAGAACTCTTATTACAAAGGAAAATTCTCAATTACAGTCTGATGTGCCATTCCATTATTCAGTTTTAGAAACAAAATAAGCCTCAAGGCAAGACATCAGAGATCTTACCTAACACACGTATTCTCCAACATCAAACAAACAAACAAAAACAGATGAAAGAACAGAGGAAGAGAAGGGAGGGCGGGCGGACAGTTTCATTGTTCCATGTTGTTTTTGGCTATTATGAACTTTTGTTAGATGTTTCCTTCTTTCTTTCCAAGGTGTATGAAACCTTGGAAGCTGTATGTGCCAAACATATGTCAGGCAATGTGGTCCTAATTATACAGCTATTGTTTAAACAAAATTCCAATCACTAATGTTAGCAGCAGGTTATCTGCCTATGGCCTAGAGATTTGGATCTGTACCATATTAGTAACTTTTATTGAATATAAAGGAAAATTTTAAATTCCTAGAACAATTATTCTGTTATCTGAAATCCTGTTATAGTTTACATATCTGTACCTATACATGTGACCTCATATAATCTTTATGCTATCAGTTTTACAGTAAACAATGTGATCTTTCTTCCTCAAACTGTGTTGCCAACTTAAAGGGAAATGCTCTATTTTGATGATCAAGAACTTCCCAAACAAACTGGATACAAATTTGTCCAGTAGAATATCATATTCTGACTATCAAGTTGACTGAAGGATCTGACTCTCTAGTTGACTTAAGGATTTTGATTTATCTTATTCTTACTTCAATTTGACATGGTTGATACCCCATTTTTATGCCATCTATCTCCAGGAAAACAAGATTATAATAAAAATTATTATTCATGGCATTGGGTTGTTCATGTTCCAAACTGAGAACAAAAGTTATGCAAATAGAATAGCAGTCTTATTTCCCTGAATATAATCAATACTAACAATTTTAAATGACTGTTGAAAGAGTTTCAAGAAATAATTTCAAGAACTTTTATCTTTGGCCTATTAGAGTTAACTTTTAAGCTGACTTTTTTTCCTGAAGTTGTTTCTTTTCCTTTTGAGGCTCTATTAAGGGATAGAGAGTATGTTTTTTTACCAGTTGATTGATTTCAAGATGGCTGATTGGTATTTTCAAACTAAAGAAGACTTAATCATCTTATGTTTGGCTCAGTTTGTCATTTTTATACACATACATCTGAAGTAGATACATGTATACTGCTGTTGTGTAGAATATAAGAGTTAGACCGGTAAACAACTTGAAACATGATACTTTGGCGTTACTAATAATAAGAATCACTGTCTAAAACCATCTTCGTTTACTTGGGATCAATTTAGAGTATTCAAATATTATCTCAGTTTCATTATTATATTTATGTCAGTTCCTATAGGTGATATGAAGGAATGAGTAATAAAAGAAATTGTATTTTTGTTCTTTCAAAATACTAAGAAAATACAGTCTTGTATTAAGAAACATTTTAATATAAAACTACTGGATAATTAGGAGGGATATGTGGCAGTAAAGATATTTTAGCTCTTACATTTTTTATCACATTGAGGCTATTTTTTTCTTTCCCACTTTTATTATTAACCTTTTTATAGAAAATTGGCTTACCAAGAATTTATGAATTAATAAGTCTATTATAATGATGAATGATAATTACCATTTAAATCCTGACTCATTCATCAGCTTGTTCACTACATGTCAGGTGACACAAGACTGTATGATTACTTGTCTGGTGAGTATTTTTCAACCGACTGTTATACTTCCCTGAACTTTAGATCCTCATACCATATTTTTTAAAGTATGATAAAATACAGTTAAGTAGTTTGACGAAGAAATTACCGGCCGTGCTATAAATAACAGAAGTGACTTCGATGTTTTTAGTAGATTGTTCTTAGGTTCAAGTGACAAATGTAGAGTACCCAGTTGGGTCAAATGAAAAGTTCACACACAGACAGCTTCAAGAGCTGCCAGACTGGTAATATTATAGTAGCTAAACTAGTCACCATTCAATGTCAAAGTGGAAATTTTTGGCTTTCAATACATCAGAAACCTTAGGGATATAAATCAGTAGTCTCTGTGCTGCTCCCCACAGAGAGAGGCGCCTAGTCTTCAAAACCATGTGCATACTTGCCAACAGTTTAAACAGACACAATGGGATTAGATAGACCTAAGGGAACAGATGTGGGACTGCTTGAAGTTTTCATTATGAGAATCAAAGCAGCAGAGTATTTCCACGTTTACCGATTGCATATGGTTTTCACTCACTGGGCGGTAGTCAATCAAGGTATTTTGAAATTACAAACATTTTGTTAAAATGTAAATTCTTCCCCTCTCCTTCACTTTCTCTGACAATGCATGAACATTTAAAGCATGTGAATATATGCTGGCTGTTCCACTTCAGGTTCAAATTAAACTTCTTGTGAGAATAGCTCTGAAACTGAAAAGCAGAGAGGATTTGGGATTCCTAGGTTGACTTTGCCTCTTCCTCAAAGCCTCCTATAACAAGAAGCGATGCTGACTGATATTATCAATTGTGTGCTCACCAAATAAGGATATGTTAAGATGAAGTCTGTAATTTTTGTACTAAAGATCAGAACTCTCTTAAAACACACATTTTTACAAGCCCAGCAATCATGGCACTGAGAGTCTTCCCCAAACTATCTTCACTTTAAATGCCTTCTTTAAAGATTATTTTTAATATATTTCTTAATATAATACTTTCTATAATCAGACAAATTGAGTGTTTGTACATACTCTTCCACTCCAAAGCTGTTCAAACCACATATTTTAGAAAGAGAAAAAAAACTTAATTAAACACCATAATCTAAAGCAACAATTTTCAAATTTTACTGTGCATCAGAATCACTTGGTTCATGAAAGCCCGAATTACTGAACACATCCTCTAGACATCCTGATGTGGTAGGTCCAGGAGAGGCTTTGATTATTTATATTTTTAATGAATTCCCAGGTTATCAGTTTCCTATTGCTTCTATTTAAAAATTACCATAAACTTAGTGGCTAAAAACAATACTGATTTTATCTTCCTGTTTGGGAGGTCAGAAATTTGAAATTGGGTCTTAAAGGCCTAAAATCTGTGTTGACAGATTTGCTTGAGGGAGTGGATCCATTTCCTTACCTTTTTCAGTTCCTAAAAGCCTCATATATCCCTTGCCTTATAACTCCTTTCTCCATCTTCAAAGCCAGCAACACTTCTAGCGGTGACCTTTTCACTTCTCTCTGTCTCCCACTTCAGTCCTTACATGCTTTCTCTGACTTGAACTTGTCTGCCTTCTCTTAGAAGGGACTCCTTTGATTACATTGGACTCACCCAGATAACCCAGGCTATTGTCCTTATCTGAAGGTGTCACTTAATTACACCTTCAAAACCATGTAAAATAGCATTTACCAGTTCTGAGGATTAGGACATCTTTGGGGGACCTTTAACTAGTTGATCGTATCAGGTGGTACTAACACTGCCCACACTTTGGGAATCACTGAATTGAAAGATGGAATAACTAGCAATTTGTTTTGCTACAAAATAGTCTGAACATGATAAAATCTGTTTTGGAAAATTTTATAATTCAGTGATGTTTTCTTTTTCCAAGTGATGTTTTGCTGAATCAGTGTAAGTCATGGTTCTCAAGCTTTGAATGCTCATCATAATCATCTAAGGAGTGTGAAAAACACAAAACAAAAGAGCCTCAACTCCAGAGTCCAGATCACTCCCAGATCATTTAAGTCAGAATTGTTGGGGAAGTGACAGTCAAAAGTATTTATAAAGCACTACTACTCCATTGTGTAGTCAAGTTTGAGATCTAATGGTATACATAGAGCAGAAACTTGAAAGGGCCCAGACTAATGATTCCCAAAGTAAGTTATAATTATTGTGAAATGTATCTGAATTAAAAGATTCAAGAAACAAAGTTCTTCATTTTGTACAGAATAATAGCTAACTATACCACACTGAAGGTGAAAAGTATCCTCCTACTGTATCTTACTTGTAATTTCACATTTAGTCTGGGTTAGCCCATGGGATAAGCAAAGCAGATAGTGCAATTTTTAGCCTCTTCTTTTAAAGATGAGAACAATGATGTTTACAGAAGTGCCTTGCACAGTTAACAAATCATTTAATTTAAATTTCATCTCAAGTCTTTTGCTGCCAAAGTTTTTCTACTACAATACTGCTATAAGGAAAAAACAAACAAAACATATTCCAGGTGTAACAAACTTGAATAACATCAGGTGTATTAAAAAAACTGAGGGTGATGAGTATAAGACAGTAGAGAGTGATGGGAAAGTGGAGAAGCAGAGAACATAGGCCATACATAAAGTAGACAAGTTTATGTTGGTTTTAAAATGCCAAGGCCAAACAAAACACACACCCAAGCCAGATTCAGACCACCTGCTTCTGGTTTGCTGCTTCTGATATAAAAGTTTTCCACTTAGATGGCAGTTTCCCAGCTCTTTACAATGATTTATTAATGTTTTCCACATACGGCCTTTGGGGTGTAATTGACAGTAATTGCCTCCTTGACTTTGCTCCTTCTTTTTCCTTCCTAATTCACAGACCTGGTCCACATGAACACAGTGTTATCGGAACTGCGTGTCGGCTCGCCAACAGCAGCCAGTTATGGCGATGCTGCCACAAAGTTTGCATCTCCAGAATTCAATTCGTTTTTTAAAACTAGAAGTTCAGAGCCTTTTGTTTGCCAGGCCTCAAACTAGTACCAGACCTAATGTGTTTCTTCTTTCCACTATACATATTTACTCAAGGGATTTAGAGTGCCTGACTAGAATCATTTTTCCATATGTATTATAGCAACAGTGGGCTCTTTAGTACCAACTAAATGAAGCTTGAAAAACTGTTATATGAAAGCCAAGTATTACAAAGGTAGACTAAATGGCAGGCCTGACTTTTCTAATGTGGAAATCAGTCTCAGTTGTTTGTAGTTACAGTATGGGTTAGAACAGAAGGATAGCAGGATTTACTATGTCTATCTGCAGATTTAGCCAAATTTCCAGAAAACAAAACAAAACAAACAAATAAGAGGTTTACAGCCTCCACAATGAGGAGGTTTCTCTCTCAAGAGGTTTTTTTTCCTTTTTCCTTTTGTATTATATTATGCAGAAAGCATGTATAATGCTCCCAAGAAGAGCACAGAAGGAAGCACATAGAGGTCTCACGTTGCCAAGACAATTGGGTGATTGGTAATTCTTTCTGGAAGATCCCCTAGAGAAGGAAATGGCAACCCACTCCTGTATTCTTGCCTGGAAAATCCCATGAACGGAGGAGCCTGGTGGGTTACAGTCCATGGGGTTACAAAGGGTTGGAAATGACTTAAGTGACTTAGCAGCAGTAGAACTCTTTCTGGAAGCTACCCTGGGTCTTCCGTGACTCCATCGTGCACATCTCTCCCAGACCAGTGTTCCTGCAACACCTTCATTATGTCGCTCCCCTGCGCCATGACGGGCAAAAGATTTAGGGCTCCCCAGCGTGCAACTCCACCATTTAATCTCCTTGTTTGAGTGCTGAGGACATTCGTCTCTGTAATCTGTTTCCACTGCATTTATGCAAAATTTTCCTGATTATTCCTTAATACATTCAGTTGATTTTCAACTAATTATGTTCCAGCCAGCCTCCAATTCTACAAGTGAATTAGGCTCCATCCTTTCTCTCTACTTTCACGCCTATGATTCCCTGAATTTAAATGCTATACACTCACTTCCTCCCAACTCTATACACTTGGTATGAAGACATGGATCTAACTTATTTCTGAAGTTCCTCAATATTAAACCTGAAATTCAGAGCTTACCTGAAACTTGTTTTTGTTTTATATTAAGACCCCAACCCCTGAAACTCAGGGAGCTTTTCTTCTTTACTCTTCATGTGTATCAACATGTAGCACAGCTCAGAGCATGTCACAGATGCTCATGTATATTATTCAATTCTGCAAGCCTTTTATTATACACATACAACCAGAGGATTCTCAATTATGTACATATAACTCAGTGCTCAATATTCAAATTTCCAACATCTCCATTACTATGCACAGTTATTCCTTAGAGTTCTTACCCATCCTCACAATAAGTAACCCTTTAAAATAATTTCCTTTTTCCAGGTCATTTCCAGGATAATGGTTAACCCCTTAACCCTGTGATTCTATTATTCTATCTTTAAATGCCTTAATGTTCACTTTAGAACACTTGGATTTACTGATGATTCTCATCGCTTTTAATTTAGGTTTCACCTTGATGCTAGGATTAACTTTCTAAAATGGGCATCTAATTGTAACATCTCTCTCATTTTGAAGCCCTTTTAATGTTGTAACCGTATCTCCCACAACTTCCAAAGTTATACTGTACGCTTCAGAGAAACAGGACTTCTAGCAGTCCCCCATGCCATGCTCTGTCCTGCCTCTAGGTCTTTCTATGTGCTGCAGACTTTTCTGAAATGCCCTTGGCCCTATGGTTTGTCTGGTACACTCTGGAGTCAGTCACCTCCAAGCAGAGATTATCTCTCTTTCCTCTATATTCCTTGGTCCTTGGACGTATTTCACATCCTGCACTTATCAGAACAGCAGTATGATTATTTGTGTGCTCATCCTTCTACTGACCCAAACTATCAATTCTCTGTGACAGAGAAGGCTACTCTTAATCAGAAGCAAAAGCCAGTGGGGCAAGATTTTTCTCTACAGATTGAAGGCAGAAAGAATGGTTTAGCTAGTGGGAAAGATGCAGAAAAATCTGATATTCATGAGGATCCTGTAAAAATATGATATTAAAATGGACAGGAAATGGAACTACTTTATTTGGCTTATGTCAAGAATCTGAGAAAAATTGGAAAACAAATGGAGGTTTGAGAACGATGAAGATTAAGGACTTTGCTGCTAAACAGAAACAGACAGACAGGGTTTTTGGCTCAGAATAGCATCCAGTCCTCAGTAGGGAAGTTTAGATCCTGCCAGTGAGGGCTGGATGGTGGCCTCCTTCCCTGAAAACTATTTGCTTATTTAAGGGATTTAGGCCCAGTGCACCCAAGACCTGAAAGTATCAGTTCAGAGAAAATTTCTAAAATATTCCTCAAAACAATCCAAAGTTTTAGTTTGTCCAGCAAGTAGGCACAGGATGAAATATGAGTGGCAGTAATGACTGGAAGGAACAGCTGTTGTCATAAGACATATATTTACTCTATGCATATTGACTGAGGGTCCAGAGTGTGCCAGGTCCTGAGTGAGGCGACAAGGATGAGTTTACAAAGATGCCACCAACTGAGACCCTTCCTTCAATAAACTCTCAGTCTAATGGGAGAAACATATGCAAACAACCGATTTCCCTACAGTGGAATATATGAATATGTTAGAGTAGTACCAAAAAAAAAAAAAAAAAGAAGAAGGCAGGACAACTGGCTCAGGAGCAGACAAGTGCTGAGACAGGAGTGTGGTGTGGGAATTGGGTATGACAGAAGGTTTGGAAATATCAATTAGCTGGAAACTAGGGGTGAGTTTTAAAAAGGCAATGGATAATGAGGCTCTTAGATTTTAACAGGATTTGTAATTACATGCTTAATTTTTTACTGTTTTTTTTTTTTCTTAAACTCTTCCCCAATTTGCAGGCCTTAACAATTTGAATTTTAAAAAAGAGAAAGAGGTAAAGAGATAGTCTTTAAGGAAACCAAGTATATACCATGTGTAGAAAAGTGAAAAAAGTCTTCAGTTATGTACTTCATTTACGCATAGCAAACATGGTAAATTTATCCTTTGAAATAATTTTGTGTGCTTCACACTTATTCTGTTTCAGGATGAAGGTATAACGGAGCAGGTTTGGAGTGTTTCGTTTGTTTTTTAAGCATCTATTTGTATTTGTGAATGACACAGCAGGCAAGAATCATCAGAGTATGTATTTCCCTGAAACAGTGGAAACAGTGGCAGACTTTATTTTGGGGGGCTCAAAAATCACTGCAGATGGTCACTGCAGCCATGAAATTAAAAAACGCTTGCTCCTTGGAAGAAAAGTTATGACCAATCTAGACAGCATATTAAAAAGCAGAGACATTATTTTGCCAACAAAGGTCCATCTAGTCAAGGCTATAGTTTTCCCAGTAGTCATGTATGGATGTGACAGTTGGACTATAAAGAAAGCTGAACACCAAAGAACTGATGCTTTTGAACTGTGGTGTTGGAGAAGACTCCCTTGGACTGCAATGAGATCCAACCAGTCCATCCTAAAGGAAATCAGTCCTGAATATTCATTGGAAGGACTGATATTGAAGCTGAAACTCCAATACTTTGGCCACCTGATGCGAATAACTCATTTGAAAAGACCCTGATGCTGGGAAAGATTGAAGGCAGGAGGAGAAGAGGATGACAGAGGATGGGATGGTCTGATGGTATCACTGACTCAATGGACATGAGTTTGAGTAAACTCCGGGAGTTGGTGATGGACAGGGAGGCCTGGCATGCTGCAATCCATGTGGTTGTAAAGAGTCAGACACGACTGAGTGACTGAACTGAAATGAACTGAACTGAGAAAAAACAATAGTTTCCTAAGTCCACTAAAAATTAGAAACTAGCAAAGCACATGACCAGCAGGAAAGCAAATAAATTACACATTCTGGGCATCTATGGGGATTCAAAGATTCACTCATAAATTTCCATTTAATGCAACCATACTTTGATTGTGGAGAGTTAACTCAATGAAGAGCTTTATGTCTGAACTAGCTGATACATCAGGTGTAGTTCAACAAATACTAGTTACTGATGATGATTATTCCTGTTCCCACTGATTGCTGATACACTCTGTAGACAACAGATTTTAACTTCCAAAGCTGTCAGTATGACACAATATATCAACAATCATATAGAGAATCTTATGCACCAAAAGAAAAAAAAAATTCATTACATTTGTTCATTTATCTAGAATTTATTACCAAGGCATATAGTATTTTACCTTTTTTGGAGAATAAATATGTTGGAGTGGGAAAAATAGAAAATTAATATATATGGGAAACTACCATTTTTTGATGGTTATTGGATAAGCTTCCTTTTACTACATGGGGAAGACTGATCCATATTGATATAAAACCTGGAATCACAGAGGAGGAAGGCTTAGGAAGGAATATGGATCTTCAGACTTAAAGGAAAAAAAAGGGGGAACCAGAAGATAACGGCAAAGTTGTTACTAATAACTTTTCTGTTTTCCCTTTTGCTGTATCATATCTACCATAGGTTTAACAGCTCATAAACTGAAGCCAACTTTCTGAATGATCATTTAATTCTTGAAAAGTAACCATAAACTAAGGGGGAAAAATACTGAGATATTAATCCTGGCAGCAGGCAGCAATTCTAGGCCCAAAAACTTAATGGGGCTGAGCTGAATGGGACATAACAAGATGACTATCCTAACAAAATACAGTCCGTGTCCTCCGATGGATGAGGAATGTTCTTTCCCCATTTGTGTTTGAACATGGAGAACATAAAGTGCCAGTTAAACTGAGTAATGTTGCATAACTAAATTACAGGGTTTTTTTTCAGTTCTCCAGTAGAGGATAAAAATCCTCAAACCTGGAAGCATTGTTTTAATCAAGGGTCTGAATAAGCCATCCCTTGTAGTTTTGCAATACATAAGTTAACAGAAATGTTTTCTTTAGCTTCCTGATACCTATATAACTACATTACTTAAAGCTATATACACATGAAAGTTACATACAGAAAATGGACACATATTTGGCTTTCTGAGGTGTACTTTTAATTTTGTGAAGTAGCTTTTGAAAGGAGAAAAGGAATTAATTTGCAATTTGATTTTAAACAATTAGTTCTAAATTTTATAAATGCAGATATTTAACTTTGCTACTTTATCCACATAATGCTTGTTTTTTGAATGAAGCTAAACAATTTATATGATGTATGATACAGCCTCGGAGAGATTTTATTTGTTTTTATGGGTAATTTGTATTCAGTATGGAGGAGGTGATCTAAGCTTTGCATTCAGTGATTGCACAGGAGGCCCAGGCCCTTGGAAAATTCTACATTTTATTTCATCAGGGTGAATCTACCATGACCCGGAAGGCTCACCTATAGATAAGATGGTTTGGCCTCAATAACACTTTGAATCTTTACATTCTCTGGGGTTTTGCACACTCCTTTAGACACAGGTCTTTGTAATTAATGAGAGGCACACGAGTGGATCCCTGAATGGCACTTTGGAGAATGGTGGGACAAGTTTTTAACAAGCTAACCCTTCTGGCTATAACATGAAAGGGAACCCTGTGTTTAAGGTAGGATGGGAATAAAAGGCAAAGGTAATTTGCACTGCTGAAGAAATAATTATTAGTTCCACATTGCTTTCCACGTGGTAGGTGGAGGAGAGCAGAAAGAGAGTGTTCACATTTAGGAAATCATTGTTTATTTTTCTTGCTGGTAATGTATTAAGTTTGCCGGGACTGAAAATTTGAAAGATTTCCCCAGCTGATCATACTAAGGTGCTTCAGAAAGAAATATCAACAGATTTTTCTCTTGCTCATATTGACTGTCTGTTTTAAAATATCTTTGATGCTTTCATGCTGACAAATTATCTGTCTGTGACTTACTAAAGACACTCTCCCTACAAACAGGAGTAAATGTGAAGAGGGGAGTGTGGTGGGAAGAGGGGAGTAGGAGGCCAAGAAACGAAATACTCCTTTTTGCCTCACACACACTGTCTTGTCTTATACTATACCACAACTCTCTCTGTTTTCATATATTTGAAACCTAAGATGAAATTACTCTTCCAATGTCACATAATTAGTAATAGACAAATTGGGGCCAAACTGAATGATGCTCTTCTGCAGTTAAATTCTGGTTCATTTTCCATTACATCACACTGCCTCTACTCCTATACCACCACCCACTCTTCTAATAGCAATCTGCATTTTCCTCGCTATAACTGAGATGAAACGTAGCTTCAATATACATACAGAAACACAGTCATCAAATAAATGTGTAGGAAATAATATTTATGTATTTTATAGAATACAAAGATTTGACATTCAAATGTATAATTATTTTTATCATAAGTTTTTCTTACTGCATGAAGGATGTTCAAGAACAGATGGTCATGAATTCCTGCATAATCCAACTCACATCAGAGAAACCATAGTCATGTTTTCTTTTAAAAAATTAAATCAGACTACCACTGAAAAAATCATTTATGCTTATTTATACTTTAATAGAGAAATATGGTTGCTTAATTAAATTCAAAATTTTAAAATTCACAAATTACCAAATAAATACAAATGAAAACAAAGTTACAAGACTCCCATCTCTCATTATCCCATAAATTTCCTGAGTGGAGTGAGCTCCTGCTTTGCCCATAGATGAAAAGGGAAGACCCCAAAACATTGGTCGGAGGGGAAAAATGCAAGAAGTAACCAAAATACTCTCTTTATTTGGCTGGTTCTCTGGTGCTAGCAAATGACTGAATCTTCCTTAAAGCTTGACCTTTCTTCTGGGAGCCCTTTCCAATGCTTTAAAGACCTACACCCAGGCTAGGGTTCTCTCTCCTGCAAAACTAAGGCCTGCAGGTACCCATCTTTCAGCATTTGAGGGCCTTCTTCACTTACCAGCCCAAGAAGACAGCCTCACCTCTGAGTTGTCTCTGATGAAGTGTGTACACTTGCCCAAAGGCTCTGGCCTAAAACCACCTTGTCTCATTCTCTCTTATGTCACCCGTCTAGTTCCCACAATAACCTCAGAGAGCAGAGCCACAACTTCAATACCCAGCTGACTTCTCAAACTTAAGATTTCTCAGGAAGGAAGCAGACTCTAGTCCATTAAGTCCTCCAACAGAACAGGACACAATTCTGGATTTCCCATCGATAAGTGAAAACTTATCAATCATAAAAGTGAAAACAATTATATAAGTGAAAACTTACTTTATAAAATTCAAAGTAAAGGAGCAGGTAACCTAGCCCTACCTCACTTGGAAAATGTGTCCAATATACAGCGAACTAGCAGCTCCTTCCCAAATCAAAATCCTAATAAATCTCCTCTCCATGTATCATTTTCACTTTCTTTTTTTCTGTATGGTAAGAGACTTAGGAGTCATATAACCATGTCTTGGCAACATATTTTTTGCAACTTCTTCAGGGTGATCTGACTTCTATCTCACTTGCATTTATTATTTTAAAGCACTGGCCTAGATTTTCTCTTTAATATAATGTTATAAATATAATAGTCTTTGCTTTTGAGAGTGTAGAGACATGTGCTTCTCAAAAACTACTAACATGAATTTAAATTAGGAAAAATCTTTGAAAAACATGTTGGCAGTATGTTTCATGTAATTTCTAATGACCAGATTCTTTGATTTCATAATTCCATTTCTGAGATACTATTCTAAGTATACAATCATGAGTGTAAAAAAATAAAAATTACATATACCAGCTATCTTTAAAAATATATCAGAAACAATCTAAATGAAAACAGTAAGTGGTTAAATAAAGTAATGGAAACCCAGGTAATGAAATATTACACAGATAGTAAAATATTTTGAAGCTTATACAGTGATACAAAAAGGAAATGATAATTCGATGCTAAATATAAAAGGTTGAAAAATTCCACCTTTAGTAAAATAAGTCATGTGAAGTGCTTCTAAAAGAATCCTTCAGATATCTCTGCATGTATTTTCAAAAGTTCAGAATGGTACTAAAGCATTAGCAGTTAACCATCAATAGGTATTAGGAGATTAAGAAAGTTTTCCCTCTTTCCTATTACTATGCATTTTTAAAATTTTACCTACTGAGTATATATTTTGGTAAAAAATGCCAAAACAATAGTTAAGAAAAAATATTAAAAGCATTAAAATTGGAAATAACAACCATGGTAGCATTCTTGAATTATCTAAAATATGTATTCCTTTCTTTTTTCTTTATATCAAATATGATCCTATAGCTTGTAGACTTTGCCTATAGTGAAGACTACATCATCTCTTTTCTGGGCAGTTGGCCATGACCCCAATTCATGTCCCCTTACACCTTACCCATTATACTAGACTCAATAGGCCTCATGATTTGAGGTGTTTCTCTACCTCAGTTCAAACCCTTTCTTGTATGGTGACTTACAGGCTGATTAATTCCCATCACTGAGCATCAGATTAACTCATCTGTAACAATAAACTTCAACAATGTTATGAGGAGTATATAAAAAGGGATAATATATGTGAAGTGCTTGACACACAGTAACTTCACAAACAGCAGCTCTCATTATTATACTTTCAATTGCG
The DNA here is from genome assembly GCF_001704415.2 of Capra hircus. Classification (NCBI taxonomy): domain Eukaryota; kingdom Metazoa; phylum Chordata; class Mammalia; order Artiodactyla; family Bovidae; genus Capra; species Capra hircus. The sequence continues at coordinate 67,394,371 of NC_030811.1, forward strand.
TCCTTCTTTTGGACTTCTAAGGCTGCTATGTTGGAATTGTTAAATACAGATTCTCCACACAACCATTTAAGACCCTACACAATATGATCTCAAGCACCTTTTCCACTGCTTTTCACAAAACTCTACCCTCAGCTGCCACCAAGTTAAAGGGTTTCTATTTCATGAACTCACTCCTCTGTTCCCCTCTGTTTCTCTCTGTGCTTGCCATCATTTAGTTTGTTCCCATAGCTACGTTTATTCCTCTGCTCTATCTTTCTGAAATTCCTCATCTTAACTGAAAACTTTCTGGATCCCACAACCAAATCAGATTGCTATCTACTCTAAAAATGCCATAATACTAATATCCTTAATGACATATAACCTTCGATTCAGCATCCTGGTTGGATAACTGATATTCAGGGTTTAGCTTAAACAGGAACCTCCTCAGAGAGGCCATCTTTGACTGTGCAATCTGAAATAGGCCCTAGGCCACGATCATATTTCCTTCTATTTCCAGGTACGTAGCTCTTCCCCCTTCTTATTTCAATCACTCTCCCAATAGATTTTCTACTTTTCAGGAACAGAACTATTTTCCTTTACAGCTGCTAGCACTGTACATCTTTTAAACAATAAATGCCCAATAAATGTATAAAATTATATTACAAACTGAAAATTTTATCACTACACTAGACAGGGTAAGGAGGATACTGATTTGAAAGTTGTTACTACAATCTTTCCGTTATCCCCTTTGCATCAACACACACACAGAGATCATTCACACAGCCACATCCACTCACACACCCCATTCATACAGAAGCACACACACACACCTTTGGGTTCTTGGTCCCTGCCATCATTTACATAATGTTCAGTGAGCAGGCATAGCAGACACCAATTATAGGAAACCTTGGAAATGCTCTACCTGGAGATCCCAGTGGAAGCCATGATCTGTTGTATATGGGATGTACAGAAATGACAATGGGAAGAGAGGGAGAAAAAATAGTGATGTGAAATGTTAAGGGTAAACCTTGGGGAACAATAACATATTCAGTGCAGTTCACTTGATAGTGCAGTTTAGTAAAGTCTGACAAAAAAATTCAAGCCAATGCAAAGTTAGAAAAAAAATTGAAATTCAAAATATGAAGAAAAGCAATCATGCAGATCTGCAAAGCTGCAGCTTTCTTCAGCAACACTTCTGTTGTTCCTTTTAAGTTTCTAGGAAACACAGTTTTGGGGTTTTAATATTTTCTTACAATGGAAAGAGTATAATAACTTGAATTTAAAAACTAACCATAAAGAAAAAGTTATGTAATATCCTTTAAAAATTAATACATAATTGGGAAAAAGAAACTGTCTTCCATGGTTTTAGGGTTCTACCCCCAAATCTTTTCACAAATGCTTTTGAGTAAATGGAGATGTCCAGTCCTTCATGGCTCCTCACAGCAGCCCCTTGGCGTTCTCGGAAAACTTGAACACCTGTTACCTCTTTCTTCCATCTTCACCCTCTACTGCCCTTCAAACTTCCCCATAAACATTTAAACATTCAATTTTTCCTACAATAATCAAATTCTTCTCCTGACCCATTTATCTTTTCACTTCCAATTTCTCTCTCTTCTGCATTTACAACAAAATAATTTATACTCACTGCCTCCATTGTTCTCACCTGGCACTCACTTCCCAACTCTAACTTGTAAGACATTATTTAATATTTCTGCAACATTACCTCCATGGTAGGCTAAATAATATCCCGCCTCACTTGGAAAACTCATCAGTGGCCACAGGACTGGAAAAGGTCAGTTTTCATTCCAATTCCAAAGAAAGGCAATGCAAAAGAATGCTCAAACTACAGCACAGTTGCACTCATCTCACATGCTAGTAAAGTAATGCTCAAAATTCTCCAAGCCAGGCTTCAGCAATATGTGAACTATGAACTCCCTGATGTTCAAGCTGGTTTTAGAAAAGGCAGAGGAACCAGAGATCAAATTGCCAACATCCGCTGGATCATGAAAAAAGCAAGAGAGTTCCAGAAAAACATCTATTTCTGCTTTATTGACTATGCCAAAGGCTTTGACTGTGTGGATCACAATAAACAGTGGAAAATTCTGAAAGAGATGGGAATACCAGAGCACCTGACCTGCCTCTTGAGAAATCTGTATGCAGGTCAGGAAGCAACAGTTAGAACTGGACAGGGAACAACAGACTGGTTCCAAATAGGAAAAGGAGTATGTCAAGGCTGTATATTGTCACCCTGCTTATTTAACTTCTATGCAGAGTACATCATGAGAAACGCTGGACAGGAAGAAACACAAGCTGGAATCAAGATTGCCGGGAGAAATATCAATAACCTCCCATATGCAGATGACACCACCCTTATGGCAGAAAGTGAAGAGGAGCTAAAAAGTCTCTTCACGAAAGTGAAAGAGGAGAGTGAAAAAATTGGCCTAAAGCTCAACATTCAGAAAACGAAGATCATGGCATCTGGTCCCATTATTTCATGGGAAATAGATGGAGAAACAGTGGAAACAGTGTCAGACTTTATTTTTTTGGGCTCTAAAATCACTGCAGATGGTGACTGCAGCCATGAAATTAAAAGACGCTTACTCCTTGGAAGAAAAGTTATAACCAACCTAGATAGTATATTCAAGAGCAGAGACATTACTTTGCCGACTAAGGTCCATCCATCTATGGTTTTTCCAGTGGTCATGTATGGATGTGAGAGTTGGACTGTGAAGAAAGCTGAGCGCTGAAGAGCTGATGCTTTTGAACTGTGGGGTTGGAGAAGACTCTTGAGAGTCCCTTGGACTGCAAGGAGATCCAACCAGTCCATTCTGAAGGAGATCAGCCCTGGGATTTCTTTGGAAGGAATGATGTTTTGGACACCTCATGGGAAGAGTTGACTCATTGGAAAAGACTCTGATGCTGGGAGGGATTGGGGGCAGGAGGAGAAGGGGACGACCGAGGATGAGATGGCTGGATGGCATCACGGACTCGATGGACATGAGTCTGAGTGAACTCCCGGTGTTGGTGATGGACAGGGAGGCCTGGCGTGCTGCGATTCATGGGGTCACAAAGAGTTGGACAGAACTGAGCGACTGAACTGAACTGAACTCACTTGCCCACAAGATGTTCATGTCCTAATTCTAGGATTCTGTGAATATATCACCTTAAATGCAAAAGAGACTTGGCCACTGTTATTACAGAAACTATTTAAGATTTGAAGAATCACCTGGATTATCCAGGGGTAATGGGGGAGGGCAAATGCTGTGTCAGAAGTATCCTTATAAGATCAAGGCAGAGGGAGAAACTACTGCAGGTCATTGGCAGCTGACAGGATGATGTAAGCAACGGGAGATTTAGAGTGATTTGAGAAACTGTCATGAGCAAGAAATGGAGCCCCTCTCTAGATTCCAGAAGAGGCAAGGAAACACAGTCATTCCCTCCAAAACCTTCAAAAAGAATCAGGCCCACTGACACCTTCATTTTAATCCAGTGAAATTTATTTCAAAGCTATAGTCTCTAAAATTAAAAAAGAATAAATTTGTGTTGCTTTAAGTCACCATGTTTAGTAATTTTGTGATAATAAGAACGTATAGCCCTATGCACAAGGTCAAATACTGGACTATTTTCAGTCTTCCTTCCACTTGACCTTTCAGTAGCAACCTCTTGTCTCCTTAGACACCACTCGTTTCTAGTAGATCTTTGGCTGAGTCGTCTCAGATACTACTTTTCTCAGATATTTCCCATAATGTTTAAATATACTTTGGAAAATTATCTTCTCTCTTCAAGATTTCTTTTGCCATTTAACAGCTGTATAGAGGTAAGCTGCCTCAGATGGTAAAGAATCTGCCTGCAGTGTGGGAATCCTGAGTTTGGTCCCTGGGTTGGGAAGATCCCCTGGAAAAGGGAACAGCAATCCACTGCAGTGTTCTTTCCTGGAAAATCTCATGATCAGAGGATTCTGGTGGGCTACAGTCCATGGGGTCACAAAGAGTCGCACATGACTAAGCAACAGATATTTTCACTTCTTGACTTTCATAGAGGTATAAATAAAATACAATAAATCACACATACTAAAAGTGTGAAATTAGTTCAATTTTGATATGCAAACATACCTGTGAAACCACCACCACAATCAAGACAGTGCACATATATTATATATACTCCAAAGTTTCCTTTTACCCCTTTGTTTGCAAAGATTTATGCTATATTTATCTTGCCACCTGATGTATTCCAGGCATACATCAGAGAGGCACATGGGGGCACTCAAAATATACTCAAAAAATTTATGAGCAAAAATATTCATCAAAGCATTACATACAGAAGGGACCACCAGAAAAAATGCAAGTCCTCTTGTGATTATAAATTTTATAAAATAATGCAAAACTATGTACCAATGAAAATTATGGTCTATGAGAACAATGAATTATATTTAAATGTATTTAAGTAGAAAAGCAACAATCAAAAAGATTTATAAAATATTATTCTGACCATATATAGTTGCATACATTTAGCTAAGAAGGATAGTAGGCATTGACACAAAAACTTTAGCAGTGTAGAAATGACTGGTGATTTTAATTTTTTTCTTTGGGCTTCTCTGAAAAAATCAAAGACCATGTGTCATAATATATTGAATGAGACTTTTCTTTTGTCTTAGAATTTTGGCCAAAGCCCCATACAGAGGAAAACAAGTAGTATTTCTAATATTCCAAAAAGAACAGCCAAAAAGCTGTCAGATACCCTACTCTTGAGTTTTCTAAGAGGTAGTCAAATTGGTCTTTCCCCATCATTCCCATCATTCTACTTAGCCTACAAAACAAAAATCATAATTTTGTTGAAAAGGAAAGTTGGCAGAAAAAGTGGCATTCTGGAATATTTTCCACTCAATTTCATATATGGAGAAAAGGCAGGAGGTGGCATTCCTTAAAGTGATTTTTCTGCTCCAAAAAGAAATGCTCATAGAAATTAATAATGACAATAAGAAGGAAAACTTGCATTATTACCCTGGCTTTATGCTTACTGAGCTGCATTTGTTCACACGCCTACCCACACATGAGTGGAATACAGTAAGAAAAGTCTTAAGAGCTTCAACTTATGCCCTCTAAAGTTTGGGATCTGTTCCAGGGTCTTCTCAAGGCAAGAATTTGACTACAAAGAGTACAGCACGCATCAGCTCTCCCCCTCTGAATGGAATAGAAAAACTGTACTTGCTTCCTACGGGGCAAGTATATACTAAAGACAGTAGCCAGATCAAGCCATCCTGATGGGCTGCTGAGTAGGAAGGCTCCTTGTCATGGGAGGGGGACACCAGCACTAAGAAGCAGTAAGATGAACTTATGTGAGCAGGAGTTGAGATGTCATCTAGAGAGCCACACGGCACAGCAGTGCCATGGGAACAGAGAACCCATCTGTGTTCCATGGAAAGAACAGCATTTGAGCATGTGATACACTCAGAAGCACTAAAGGCTAAAAGGCCTCCTTCCTTGAGTCTGGAAAACTCAGAAGAAACAAAGGGAAACGAATGGATAGAGATAGTGGAGGCAGATAGGACACTGGATGGAGTAAAAGACTATTCTTGTGGCAGGGATAACGCGTCAGACTTGAGTCTTAAGAATGAGAAAAAACTTGAGCTTTGTGTGAAACTGAACATTTTTTACATTTGACTGGACTGAACATATTTAGAGAGGTGACCCCAATGCTGATTTACCAAGCTAAGACTGTTCCTTTATAGGTAAGAGAAGTCTATGATGTCTGTTCAAGGTGTGAGTTTTTAGTACAGAAAGCATGATCATAGGGATTTACTGGAGAATACTAAATTTAATTCTTGTTTGAATCAGCACTGAGTTTAGCCCATTCTCTTATCTGATCATACCTATGTTATACCTGTGTTACTTTTAATTACTTAAAAGTGAGCATAAATTCTCAGTAACCTAACTAAAAGTACTATGAGAGATAATGATGCAGAATTATAATATAGGTAAAAGTATGATATCAATATACTTGAATAGAACATTGATACTTGTTACCATCTCCCACCAAATGTGATTTATTGCTCTTATTTAGTTCTTGCAACAAGGTTTGTGATTTTTAACCTCTGTTGCTAAACCTAGACAGCATGTTAAAAAGCAGAGAGCTCACTTTGCCGATAAAGGTCTGTATGGTCAGAGCTATGGTTTTTCCAGTAGTCATATACAGATGTGAGATTTGGACCATAAAGAAGACTGAGTGCCAAAGAACAGATACTTTCAAATTGTGGTGCTAGAGAAGACTCTTGAGAGTCCCTTGGACTGCAAGATCAAGCCAGTCAATTCTAAAGGAAATCAGCACTGAATATTTACTGGAAGGACTGATGCTGAAGGGGAAGCTTCAACATTTTGGCTGCCTGATGTGAAGAGCTGTCTCACTGGCAAATATCCTGATGCTAGGAAAGACTAAAGGCAAAAGGAAAAGGGAGCAGCAGAGGATCACCAACTCAATGGACATGAGTTTGAGTAAACTCTGGGAGATAGTGGAGGACAAAGGAGCCTGGTTTGCTGCAGTCCATGAGATTGCAAAGAGTTGGACACAACTTAGAGACTGAACAACAAAAACAAGAAGACTGAAATATTTCATGTGTTTGTAAGTCATTTTGTCTAAAGATAATTGATAAATGAATACATTATTTGAAAATGTAATACATTGGAGTTAATATAAATTTTAAAATGTATTGCCTATAAAATGTACTGGCCATAGTAGTGGGAGATGGAGACAAGATTGTTAAAATTTCCTCCCTCTGTACAACTGGCAAGTTCTTTGAGCCCCCCTCTCTGTAGGCATCATACGTCAGGATACCTTACCCAACGAGATTTCTCAAGTTCTGTAATTATACTAGCAGTGGATGAGCTGAAGAATGGATTGGGCTAATTGAGAAAGGTACTCCTCTATTCTCCATCAGTCCTAAATCCCACAAGTTTTCCCAAATAAAAATATACAAGCTAAATTAAAGAAATATGCAGTCTAAGTAAAATTGCACTTGTTGCCAGACTTCAGAAGAAGAAAATTACTCATAAGCCACATCCATATTCTGGAGTCATCATTGTTAACTTGTTTCCACTTGCTCACCTTTAAGAGACTCTCTTTACCGAGTCTCTTATTTTCCCATGAGACTATCATGAAAGTAGAAAGGAGACAGATAGACAGACAGATAGACAGAAGGTAGATAGATAGATATGGGTAGATGAGTAGGTATATAGGTTGGCAAGTTGACAAATTGATTGATTCTTTTCCTCCAGAGAACAAGGAACTGGATTGATTTTTGGAGAGAGAACCGCAGGTTTGGAAAGAGTCTCAGTTCAGTTCAGTTCAGTTCAGTTCAGTCGCTCAGTCGTGTCTGACTCTTTGCAACCCCATGAACTGCAGCACGCCAGGCCTCCCTGTCCACCACCAACTCCCAGAGTTTACCCAAACTCATGTCCATCGAGTCAGTGATGCCATCCAGTCATCTCATCCTCTGTCATCCCCTTCTCCTCCCGCCCCCTATCCCTCCTAGCATCAGAGTCTTTTTCCAATGAGTCAACTCTTCACATGAGGTGGCCAAAGTATTGGAGTTTCAGCTTTAGCATCAGTCCTTCCAAAGGACATCCAGGACTGATCTCCTTTAGAATGATCTGGTTGGATCTCCTTGCAGTCTAAAATGATCTAATTCCAGAGAGAGTTGGGAAACTAATAAAGGAAATGTTAGATTATAGAAATAATAGAAACCTGTGCCCTGTTTCCTTTTATCCTAGGCATGCCTGAAAGGTTGAAAGACCACAAATAGGGAAAGTTCATGTTTGGTTGAACACTGAAGTATGATTCATTGAGACCTTGGAGATAGTAGAAAATTTCTAAAGGTCATGGTGTGTAAGAATCCCCAGAGTGATGGCTTTGGAACAGACTGCGTGGATAGGTCAATGGACACCTGAGAGTGAGCATGGGGTATATAGACTGGGCTTTTCTCACATTATCTAGGCAGTAGACTTCTAAGAATATATATTACCCAAGAGAGGGAAATGAGCACCTCAAAGTGCAACTGAGTTAAGAGAATAAGATCTGAAGATAAACAGCATTTGATTTCTATAATTAAAATGAGTGACAGTTATGCACAATTTAAGCACAAATTTCACAATGTCCTTTCCTAGAATTACATAAATTCAGTACAAATCAAATATTTTAGCACAAAACTTTTTCTGCTTTGAAGATTATTTTCTTAGGATGGAATCTAGAATTGTAAATTTGAATGTTAATGATCTTTTGCAAATTGATCTCATTTTTTAAAAGAGTATCTTATTACAACTTTCATCTATTTGTTTTACTGAAGTCAAAGAGTTTATTTTTCTTAGTATTTACATTTTTGTGATATATCTGTTTACATTATTTACTATTACTTTTTAGTTTTATTTTTTTTCCTGTTTCTGATATATATATAACATTCTCAAAGATATATATAATATTCTGTTAAATGTGGTTAACTCACTTCTATCAAAAGATATTCAGTGAGTTTTTAGCAATAGTTAAAAGAAAAAAAATGAAAGTGCTAGTCGCTCAGTCATGTCCAACTCTTTGTGACCCCATGAACTGTAGCCCGCCAGCATTCTCTGTCCATGAAATTCTCCAGGCAAGAATACTGGAATGGGTAGCTATTCCCTTCTCCAGGGGATCTTACTGACCCAGGGATCAAACCTGGGTCTCCTGCACTGCAGGCAGATTCTTTACCATCTGAGCCACCAGGGAAGCCCAATAACAATAGTTACATATGTTCAGTTAATAAAGAAGCTTCATCCATTCATCTATTTTTTTTTAAGCAAGTCATTGGCTAACCCTAATCCTGAAACAAACAAGGACCCAATCTCAAGATGCTTTATAAGAGAGAGTACAGAAAATACTTTGATAATTATAATAAAAGCAATCAAGGTTACATGTAATAGTTTGTATTAATCTGTTTATGCTGCCATAACAAAATACTATAGACTGAGTGGTTTAAACAGGAGAAATTTCTTATGGTTCTGGAGACTAGAAGTCCAAGATCAAAGTGTCAGCAGGCTTAGTGTCTGGTGCAACCTCTTCACTTGGGCTGCAGATGGCCACTTTCTCCCTATACGTTCATACAGCTTTTCCTATGTGACTTTGGAGAAACAGAAAGAGAGCACCCTGATGTCTCTTCTTATAAAAACACTAATTATGTTAGATCAGGGCCTCACCCTAATGATCTTCATTTGACTTCTATTGCTTCCTTAATCCAAATATAGCCACACTGAGGGAATGGGGGCTAAGATGTCAACATATGAATTTTGAGGTGACACAAACATTCATTCAGTCCATAACATAATTTCTTAGAGATACTAGGGATAGTAAGAAAAACAGGGAAGATGCTCATTTATTCATACACTGATTGAATCTTAAATTTTGAGTAGGACAGTGTAATGTAGAGAAGAAAAGTCATCCATAGTTGCAATGGGATATGGTTCCTTAGGTGATGTCTTGTTTTTGCTTCCTCGCTTCTCAGTGGTAGATTTTTCAAAACCTAGTTTCTAAGTGGGGTCTTCATAGTCTGGAGCTATGGATGTATTTCCCATTCTGTTCTCATCACCCCCTCACTAAAATCCTCAGAGAAACAGTATAGAAGATTAGGGGAATCCAGCCAGTATTCTGAGTTTCAGAGTTGGTGTTTATCTGTAGTGGCACCAAGAAAACCTTCCAGTCCCATTCCACTAGATTGTTGTCTCACCATAATGGACCTGACACAGTGGTTAGATTCTGAAGTCAACAAGTAAGCTAAATGTTCCTATGATGGGACCACAAAATCATAGCATCAGCCACGTGGTTTATGTCTATATCAACCAGCAATGTTTGTCCTGTACTTGGATGACACTCTCTGAAAAACCACAAAGTATCTATGTTTAGCTAGCCTAATAAGATCTTTTCATTGTTAGCTGTCAAAATATGCATATAAATCATAAACATAATCTCTAAGACTCAGGTTTGTAGTAGTTTCTTACAGTACACCAGGGTACATTATTATTTGGTCACTATCATTTGACAAAGAGAGAAACACAGCATTTGAATATTAATGAAATGAAGAATAAGAGACAAAAATATAAGAATCACATTTGAGTGCTAAGTACCAGGCAGTGTTTTCAATGCCTTACCAGGATGCATCTCAGGTAATCTTCATAACTACCTCATAAGGTCAGTACATTATCATATCCATTTTTCATTGAAGGCACAAAGAAATTAACTAACCTGCCTGGGCTCAAACAAAGAGTTGGCCTCAAGCCTCACTCTAGAGCTTCTAGTCTTACATGCTACAAAGACCTGCTTATCAGTAAGGAAGAAAAATAATTTGATTAAAGCAAAAATTGTACCTGTGATAAACTAATTATTTCCTTTTTGACTTCCAGAGTTTGATCTTGTAGTTTCTCCAAGTGCATCATAAAAAATTTCTTGTAATTACTAGTAGACCAAAGGAAAAAATAATGCCATGTTACATGTCTAATGCCTGTTTAAGAATATAAAGAAAGAATGAAAGTCTAGCAGCAGAGGAGAAAAAAATTATTTTTACATATTTTTACATATTATTAAGAATCATCCTTGCATTTCCCTTGTGTGAGGAAAGTCCTAAAGACCTGCCATGTCAACCATGTTAAGTGTGGGTTCAAGAGATTAAGGACACTGACGGGCATCCAGTTCACTGTTATTTCCTTCTCCTTGCAACCTCGCATAGCTATACATCTGTTTTGTTGATTCAGAAGAGCACTTGAGATGCTTTACAGTTGATTTTGACAAGTGCTACAATTTGATAGAGGGAGATAATTCTTGCTGAGATGATTTTCAAAGTACAGAAATTATACTTTTGAGTAGATAGTACCTTTCTTTATGATCAGAATTTCATTTAATATACAGCATACTTAAGCTTGGTAATCAAATTTCCCTTTTTCTGAAAAAAAAAAAATGATGGCTGTCTTTGATCTCATATATTAAAGCACTACACATTCAATCTTATTCTTGATTCTGATTGTTTTCTTTGTTGCAGATAAAGCATGTCTGCCAAATTTAAAGATGGCAGATTTACAAAATGCTATATGAATATGAAGTGGTATTATTAATTAAATGAGTCTTCTGATCATGTGACTGAGCTGATTGATGAGTTCCTGGGATGTACTTTTTCTGTATGCCTCTAAATCCACTAAACTGAGAATTAATCAGTGGTGCCTTAAAAACCACAGACTTATTATTGACAGAATAATCACTTTTAAGAAGTAAAATATATGGATATAATTTTAACTTATGTTTTAAAGAATTCTGATATCACATGGACTTTCCCATTAGTGTAATTATAAAATAATTTGTTTAATATTTAATGTTTGTGAGAATTACTGACAAAGAATTATGGTTGGCTTGCTTTGCTTCAAATACTGCTATGTGAAAAACTGACAAAACTTTAAATATCATTGAGGTTTAAGGTGTATATAATGTCAATTCAAGATTCTAACTTAGTTTAAAGGAAACTAAACGGTTCAATGCTTTGGGATCTCAGCTCTCTTTGCAAGGTTAATCTCAACATAATATTCTCCATAATTGAAGTCTTTATTATTGATGTGATGGAAACTAAAACTTTAGCCATATCCCTACGTTAGAAAATCATTTCTAGACATTCAATTTACCTTTGTATAATTTTGTACATCATATACAAAAGTAAATGGAAATACATAATTCATATCGGATGGGTTGCACAGTTACACTGAACATTAGGGATGTCGGCACCTATCCTGCTACATCCGTCTGCTGTTCTCAGTGTGGTTTCTCCTGATTCCTAAATGGCAAGCTGAACTCCTGAGCCAACAAATAATCCTTAATAGAATTTCTAAAGTGGATTTCCTCAGTCCAACATACACTATTAAATAATCCTTGCTCTTAGCATATGGTTAGGAAGAAAGACTTCAGTTTGTATCTTTATTCTACCATTTTGCAACTAAAGAACACAGAAAATTCTTCACTTATCTAAGTCAGATTCCAAACCAAAATACTGAACATCCTGGACTTATTACTATCCAAATGGGACTTAGGAGAAAATAATTAATGTAAAATAAACTAATTAATGCAAGTAAAATGCTTAATGTAAACATTTTAAAATTTGTGTAAAATACATATTAAAATAGTTAATGTAAAACTTTAAGACAGTGCTTGCTACACAGGAAATTTTCAACAACTGACAACTGGGTTTAGTGCTCTTTTCATCATCAATGTCACTCTCCTAGTTACTACACTATGCTTGGTTTATTGTAATAAAAACATCTAAATGTTTCATTCTTTATTTTCTAATCACTTCAGTTCTCTCATACAATAGCGTTATTTATAAAATATTGCTTTCATTTTGTTACTTCCCTATTTTTTTTTCTTTTTAGTTTATCTTTACTGTGTCATACAGGATCTTTCATTGTGGTACAGATTCTATAGTTGTGGCACGAGGCATGTGGGATCTTAGTTCCTCCACTAGGGACTGAACCTGTGTCCCCTACATTATAAGGCAGATTCTTAACCCCTGGGCCACCAGGGAAGTCCCTGTTACTTCCCTATTAAAAGTAGTTGTTGTTGCTGTTTAGTCGCTAAGTCATGACTGACTCTTTTGTGACCTCATGGACTCTAGACTGCTGGGCTCCTCGGTCCATGGGATTTTCCAGACAAGTATACTGGAGTAGGTTGCCATTTCCTCCTCCAAGGGATCTTCTCAACCCAGAGATCTGACCTGAATCTCCTGCATTGGCAGGCAGACCCTTTACCACTGAGCCACCCAGGAAGCCCATTAAAAGTAGACTAAAGCTCTTAAATAAAGTTCCAGAACTCAAAACTTTCTATTACTTGGCTTCAAAAATTTTATAGCCAAACTTCTGTCATTTCCCTCTGTAACCTGTTCTGTATCCTAACTGGATCAATTTTTGATTATCAATTTCATCTCACATTTTCACACTGTGTGCCCTTCCACTTGTATAGAAATAATACATTAATCATGTGATAGAAATGTCTTTTACATGATAGAAGTTTATCCTGTTCTTGGACTCCTCCTGAACATATATACTATTGTCTCAAATGCTGGACAAATGGAGACAAGAACTATCATAATTAATTTAACTTGTCACTGTGACTTAACTTAAAACCCTATTTGAGTTTTACCCATGTTATAGGCCCATGAGAAATCTGTATGCTGGTCAAGAAGCAACAGTTAGAACTGGACATGGAACAGACTGGTTCCAAATCAGGAAAGGAGTACATCAAGGCTGTATATTGTCACCCTGCTTATTTAACCTATATACAGAGTACATCATGAGAAATGCTGGGCTGGATTGAAGCACAAGCTGGAATCAAGATTGCCAGGAGAAATATCAATAACCTCAGATATGCAGATGATACCACCTTTCTGGCAGAAAGCGAAGAAGAATTAAAGAGCCTCTTGATGAAAGTAAAAGAGGAGAGTGAAAAACTTGGCTTAAAAATCAACATTCAGAGATCTAAGATTGTGGCATCTGGTCCCGTCACTTCATGGCAAATAGATGGGAAAGAATGGAAACAAAATTAAAAGGCGCTTGCTCCTTGGAAGGAAAGCTATGACCAACATAGACAGCATATTAAAAAACAGAGACATTACTATGCCAACAAAGGTCTGTCTAGTCAAAGCTATGTTTTCTCCAGTAGTCATATACAGATGAGAGAGTTGGACCATAAAGAAAGCTGAGAGCCTAAGAATTGATGCTTTTGAACTGTGATGCTAGAGAAGACTCTTGAGAGTCCTTTGGACTGTAAGAAGATCAAACCAGTCCATCCTAAAGGAAATCAGTCCTGAATGTTCATTGGAAGGACTGATTCTGAAGCTGAAACTCCAGTTCTTCGGCTACCTGATGCAAAGAATGGATTCATTTGAAAAGACCCTGATGCTGGGCAAGATTGAAGGCAGGAGGAAAAGGGGACACCAGAGAATGAGATGGTTGGATGTCATCACTAACTAGATGGACATGAGTTTGAGCAAGCTCCAGGAGTTGGTGATGGACAGGGAAGTCTGGTGTGCTGCAGTCCATGGGGTCATAAAGATTTGCAGACTACTGAGTGACTGAATTGAACTGAACTGAATATGTTAAAGGCATATAAATGCCTATCAAGGCATGTATTTCTGGAAAACTTAACCATGTTTCCCTATTTTTGTTAAAAGTATCTATGTAACTTCACTGCTTCCCAGGTGGCACAATGGTAAAGAATCCACCTGATATGCAGGAGATGTATGAGACACAGGTTTGATCCCTGGGTTGAAAAGAATCCTTAGAGGAAGGTATGGCAACCCACTCCAGGATTCTTGCCTGGGAAATCCCATGGAGCATAGGAGCCCATGCTACAATCCATGGGTTCGCAAAGAGTCAGATACAACTGAGCAAGTGAGCACATAAACACACATTTCTTTTTCATTTTATTTTATTTTATTTTTACTTTGCAATACTGTATTGGTTTTGCCATACATCAACATGAATCTGCCATGGGTGTACATAAGTTCCCACTCCTGAATCCCCCTCCCACCTCCCTCCCCATACCATCCCTCTGGGTTATCCCTGTGCACCAACCCCAAGCATCCTGTATCCTGCATCAAACCTAGACTGGCGATTCATTTCTTATATGATATTATACATGCTTCAATGCCATTCCCCCAACTCATCCCACCCTCTCCCTCTCCCACAGAGTCAAAAAGTCTGTTCTGTACATCTGCGTCTCTTTTGCTGTCTCGCATACAGAGTTATCGTTACCATCTTTCTAAATTTCATATATATGTGTTAGTATACTGTATTGGTGTTTTTCTTTCTGGCTTACTTCACTCTGTATAATAGGCTCCAGTTTCATCCACCTCATTAGAACTGATTCAAGTGTGTTCTTTTTGATGGCTGAGTAATACTCCGCTGTATATATGTACCACAGCTTTCTTATCCATTCATCTGCTGATGGACATCTAGGTTGCTTCCATATCCTGGCTATTATAAACAGTGCTGCGATGAACATTGGGGTACATGACAAACACACATTTAAATTCATATTATTTTCTCACTGATGGCTGACAACAGTTCACTACTTAAAGCCATTATTATTTGTTCAGTTTTAAGAAAGATATAGAGGCTATGGAAAGGTGGCTAAAGATTTGTTAATATCTACAGTTTCTAAATTTAATACCTGGATCAGTCTTTGTTTTAGCTTATTTTATTGTGATTTGCCCTTTAGATTAAATAAGTGAGAGATGTAGCAGGGGAAAAGTGGCTGATTCTATACCTCTCCAGTACAGAAATGCATTGAAGAGGATACCTTATCCAAGCCAAAGAGAAGACAAGAAAATGATATTGGGTAGAATAAGATAGTGAAAGTGAGTGTTAGTTACTCAGTCATATCTGACTCTTTGTGACTCCATGGATTATAGCCCACCAAGCTCCTCTGTTCATGGGATTCTCCAGGCATGAATACTCGAGCGGGTTGTCATTCCCTTCTCCAGAGGATCTTCCTGATCCAGGGATCAAACCTGGGTCTCCACATTGCATGAGGAATCTTTACCTGTCTGAGCCACCAAAGAAGCCCTCTCACTAAAACCTTTCTTTTTTTTTTTTAAATGATTTCTTCAAGTATAACTGTTGTTCTTCAGTTGCTCAGTCATGAACAACTCTTTGCAACCCTGTGGACTGCAGGCTTCCCTGTCCTTCACTGTCTCCCGGGGTTTGCTCAAACTCATGTCCATCGAGTTGGTGATGCCTTCCAATTGTCTTGTCCTCTGTTGTCCCCTTACCCTGCCTTCAATCTTTCCCAGCATCAGTATCTTTTCTAACGAGTCAGTTCTTTGCATCAGGCCAAAGTATTGGAGATTCAGCTTCAACATCAGTCCTTCCAATGAATATTCACAGTTGATTTCCTTTAGGATTGACTGGTTTGATCTCCTTGCTGTCCAAGGGACTCTCAAGACTCTTCTCCAGCATCAGAGTTTGACAGCATCAGTTCTTTGGTGCTCAGCTTTCTTTATGGTCCAACTCTGTCATCTGTACATAACTACTGGAAAAACCATAGCTTTGACCATATGGACCTTTTTGACAGTGATGTCTCTGCTTTTTAACACACTAAGTTCGTCATAGCTTTCCTTCCAAGGAGCAAGCATCTTTTACTTTCATGGCTGCAGCCACTGTCCACAGTGATTTTGGAGCCCAAGGAAACATAGTCTGTCACTGTTCCCATTTTCTCCTTATTCACCATGAAGTGATGGGACTGGATGTCTTGATATTAATTTTTTGAATGTTGAGTTTTAACACAGCTTTTTCGCTTTCCTCTTTCACCTTCATATAGAGGCGCTTGTTTCTCTTCACTTTCCCATTAGGTATAACTAATGTACTGTTAAGTTCATCTGAAGTGTTCAGTTCAATAAATGTTGGTAACTTTATACAGTCATCAACCATAAGCACAATTTGGCTTAAGAACACTTCCATTGTCCAAAATATTCCTTACCATGACTAACTACAATCAATTTCCCCATTCCACCACTATTCCCAGTAAACCACTAACTTGTATTCTGTGTCTATAACTTCACCTTTTCTAAGAAATTTCATAAAAACGTAATCATACAAATATGGAGTCATCTAATTTTGGCTTTTTTCACTTAGCATAATATTACTGAGGATACAATGTTGCTGCTTTCTATCAGTAGGTGTTTCTTTTTTAACTTGTGTGTCATTATTAACTTGTGTGTCATTGTATGAATATATCACATTTTGCTTAGCTAGTCACCAGTTGATGGCCATTTAGATTTTTTTCCAGTTTATGCTTAATAAAAATAAAGCTGCTATGAATATGCAAATACAAATCTGTGTTTGAACATAGGGTTTCATTTCTCATGGATAAATACATAGAATTGTTAGCTCTTATAATAAGAGCATGCTTAACTTTGTATGACAGTATCAAGCTCTTTCCAAAGTTAGGTCTCCTTTTACTTTCTTGACAATAATATTTGAGGATCCACTTTCTCTGTATCTTCAGCAACAATAATGCCTATCTCTTGGAGCAGCTAGTAGGTATGTAGTGTTATCTTGTGTCATAATTTGCATTTCCTTATTCAGTGACAATGTGGAGTATATTTTCATTTGTCTTATTGTCCATGCATATATCATCTTTGGTATTTATTCACATCTTTTGTCCAATTTTTATTGGATTGTTTGTCTTTTTATTAAATCACAAAATTTGCATATATTCTGGATACAGTACTTATCAGGTACATGATTTACAAATAATTTCTTGGTATGTGGCTTGTCTGTTCCTTTTATTAATGACTACCTTTGAAGGAAAGAATTTAAACTTTGATGAAACCCACAGTGTATATATCATTTTTATTTTATGGAACATGGGGTGGAATGTTCTATCAAGTTGTTGATAGTGTTGTTTAATTCTTCTATATTCCTATTAGTCTTCAATTTAGTGATGCTGTCAATTACTGAGAAGCGAGTATTAAAATCACCAATCATTGTTTGTCTCTTAAATTACTTTTTTTATTTTATGCTTTTTATAAAACATATAAAGTATATATTTTTATAAGGTGTATATATATGTGTGTGTGAATGTTATATCTCCTTGATATATTGACCTTTTTACCATTACTAAACACTTATCTTTGTCTCCTGTAACATTTCTCATATTAAAGTCTACTTTTATCCAATATAAATATGGCCACCACCACTATCATTATCATTTATATCATATGTCTTTTTCCATATTTTCAATTTCAATCCATTTGTGTTTGAAAATAAACTGTTTTGTATATAGCCAACAGCTGGATCTTGCTTTGAATACAGTATGACAAACTTTGATATATGATTCTTTATGCAGTTTTTATTTTGAAAGAAATTTTTACCTAGTATAGGATTCCAGGTAGCCCTCTTTATTCCTTCCACACTTTAAAGAAAAGCCACTCTACTATTCTTTCAGCTCTCATTTTCTGACAAGAACCCTGATATATGACATAATTCTCTCTTCATATGCTCAGTCACCTTTGCTCTGTCAGCCTTCATTATTTCCTTTCTACAATATCTCTTAGTTTTAGTAGCTTGAATATGATGTGCCTTAATAGATATGTGTGCGTGTGTGTTCATGTATTTGTGTGTGTCTGTGTGATCATATTTATCCTGCTAGAGGTGCTCAAACTTTTTGAGAATGTGGTTTGATATCTTTCATTATTGGGGATAATTCTAGCCACTGTCTATTCAAGGACTTTTTTCTTCTTCTTCTAATCTTTTTCTTCTTCTCCTTCTTCTTTCTCTCTCTATCTTGAACCTTTTTTTTTTGTTTCTGTTAAAGAGGAGTTTTGAGGTGAGGAGTGAAGTTTTGTGCCTTTCCTGCAGAAATAGATAATCCTTTCTCATTGCCTATAATACTGAAGGGAACTTTCTCTAGTGTCTTGCCTGCTCCCAATCTTTCCCATCAACATCTAGTGGGGGTCATAGAAGAGAGCCTGTGAGTTTGCGCAAAATCTCCCTTGTGTCTGGGGTTCACGAAAGTTCTATATTGTCACTCTAGCCATACTCTGTCTTCAGAAATTTGTTAATAATTTAACTGATTTCTTAATGATTTGTATGACAGTCATTATATTTCTTCTAATATTTCAGCAAAGGTAAGATCACCTGTGCATCATCTCTCTTCTTAAAAGAGTATATTCATCCTCAGATTTCAGACTACTCAGTTTCCCTGTCATTCAGATCTCTAAGGAATTTTAAGTTATTCTTTGTAGCTTATCTAGCTTTTTCTCACTGTGGGGTAGATGTGACATTCCTTCCTACTTATTATATCCTAAGAAGACACAGAACTCCTAACAGGGTTATAGTAGAGCCTTCCCATTAATAGATTCTGCTCCATGGTCAAAGATCAATGCATACATCCTCCATTATTTCTTTTTAATTTGGAAGGGATAGAGATTAGTTACACTAATTTTCAAAGTGTGAGATAAACAAGGCCAGGGTCTGTTGGCAGCTATGTTTCTTGGCGAATGCACATATGTGAAAAAGAGGTTCACGTAAAGAGATAAACCAAGATGTTGAGAGCATGGGTGATAGTATAGAACTTGGATTAATTTGTGATTGGTGCCAGCTGATCAGATTTTTCTTTTTTAGAATGCTTGAATAGTTCCTCACTGTACTAGACCAGATCTAATTCTTATGCCTAGTATGCAAGAGACATTGTTATTTGGCCTCAGTTATGCTTCCAAGTTCAACTCTCATCTGTTCTTTTTATGAAGAAGAACATAAAAAGCATGAAGTTTATCAATCAGGCCTCAATGGATTGTTCTTGTAGCCTTCTAACTGAATTATTTGCTTCCATCCTTACTTTCTGCATATATTTTTATCATAGCAGCCATAGAGAACCCTTCAATCCTAAAATAAACTTGTCACTCTTCACAGAAAAAGGCAAAGTTTGAACTTACAAGGCCCTATATGTTATTACCCCTTCGGATCCACCTTTCTCAACATTTACATTTTCATTCTTGTTCATTCCATTCCAATGAATCAAATGTCATCAAAGCCATTCCTAGGTCATAGACTTTGCACTTACTATTACCTCTTCCTGTGAACCCCACAACCAGCTGTGAATGTGCACACGTGCACACACATACACATATTCCATAACTGCATGGCTTGCTTCCTCCCTTCCTTCAGGTATCTTACTCTAATATCATCTTATCAGTTATACTTACTCAATTCAAATGCCCTAATTCAAAACACCATCATTTTCTTTTCATGCAAGCAGCACACAGTAATCTGTTTCCCTTTCATGTTTTGTTTTTCTCCATAGCACTTCTTTTCATATTTAATTAGTTTATTTGCTTATTCTGTATCTCCCCCACTAGACAGTAGGCTCCATGAAGTTAGGGATTTCTTTTTTCTTTTTTTTTTTTTTACTGTATTACTTATATCTCCAGAGAACTAAAAGAGTTCCTGGATATTTGGCAAATGAACAAATGATACTTCATATGATTTTTTTCCAACTTAACACATGTAATTCCCTTTATTTATTTATTTATTTATTTATTTATTTATTTTTTAAGATTTAAAATGTTTTATTTTTTTATTTATTTATTTTTAAAATTTTAAAATCTTTAATTTGCTTTCTCATTGTCTGTTGGAGCAGTTGTAATTCATATTTCATGATTCAAATTAACCATTCAAATTCTCCTCCTTGCAATATAAATTTCCTTCTTTAATATAGTTTATTATTCTGTTTTACTTAGCAACCGTATCATGAATATAGCTTAATATAACTACCTGCTGCTGCTAAGTCACTTCAGTCGTGTCCAACTCTGTGCGGCCCCAGAGACGGCAGCCCACCAGGCACCCCCATCCCTGGGACTCTCCAGGCAAGAACACTGGGTTGCCATCTCCTTCTCTAATGCATGAAAGTGAAAAGTGAAAGAGAAGTCACTCAGTCGTGTCCAACTCCTAGCAACCCCATGGACTGCAGCCTACCAGGCTGCTCTGTCCATGGGATTTGCCAGGCAAGAGTACTGGAGTAGGGTGCCATTGCCTTCTCCATATAACTACCTACCATGACAATTAATTATACAATTATCTTTCCAGAAATTGTGTGTTTTTCATCACTGTACTTCCAGTAACTCAGAAAAAGGATGTAGGAATTGTTTGTTGAATTTGGTAACTGAACTGAACTCATTATCTTTTCTCCCATATCTGCTTTCACTGGAGCCAAGATATTTTTCAGTCAAACTGATAAGAAAAATTGAACTCTTCCCTGTAGTCCCATCACAAATCCTATTTAGTAGCTGTCTTGTTGATAACTCTCTATGTCAAGTCTTCATCAATATGTCAGCTTTAGATGCACACTTTTTCTAAGTTGTGTGTATAAGATGGTAATTGAGCTTAAGTCAAATCACATTTGACAGTGAAGGCTTTATTCAGAAAAGATGCTGCAAATTATTGGAGTTTGTCAACACTTGACTGTTCCTATGTTTTCTGATTAACTCACATTTATGTCATCCATTTTTAAAATGAGCTTCAGAATATTTGAAAAATGTTTGAGAGATGTTGTGGGGAGGGAGGTGGGAGGGGGGTTCATGTTTGGGAACGCATGTAAGAATTAAAGATTTTAAAATTAAAAAAATAATAATAATAAATAAAATTTAAAAAATAAAAAATAAAAAAAAAAAGAAAAATGTTTGCTATATCTCCCCTGCTCCTAGCCATCCTTAAGGAAATGCCTATATCATGGCTGTTAAACAATCGAAAGGAAATAATCTTTACAGAAAATTAATATTTTACCCATGTGATTTGGTTCAGGTCAAATAATATAATGGAATTATTATGTGCTTATTAAAGACAAAGACTTTTTACCTTAACTTTGTCTTCTCCCTTCCTACTTTCTAGAAATAGAAACCTGGAGGATCCAAGGAAGCATAAATACAAGGCTGGCAGAGTGGCTCACCAGCTTGGGTGAGTGGAAGGCTCCTTGGAATAGAACTGCCTGTATGCCTTGGACTCTTATAGACAAGGCAAAAAGAAAAAGAAAAAAAAAAAAAAAAACCTCAATCTTACTTGAACTAATATATTAGGGTTTTGTTGTTACAGCAACATGGAATATACACTAAATTATTACATGAAGATGTAGCAAAAGTCTTCACCAACTTACTACTGGTCTTAGGATAAAGGCTTAAGTCTTTCCCTGGAACACAAGACCCTGTGTGGTATAGTTCCTGCCTGTTTCTCAAGCCTTATCTTAATACACTCTCCTTTTTGCCCACCCTGTTCTAGCCTTAAATTAAAACCTTCCATCAGTGCCCTGCATGCCCTAGGCTCTTTCCATATGTTTTTTCCTTTTCTTAGAAGTTCTCTCTTTCATCCAACAAATTTCCCCTTGTGCATCCATATATATCATTCAAATCTAAACTCAAGTTTAATGTTCTCATGAAAGTGGTCCCTGAATCCACAGTCTAGGTCACATTCTTTCATCATAAGTTTAATAGTATCCTGCTTCTGAATGCCGTATGGTCATTCAAGCCATGATCCTCTGTTAGGCTGTAAGCTACATGACAGCCAAGTTATGCCTCCTTCAGTTCATCACAATAACCCCAGACCTAGAACAACACATGGCTTCTACCAGAAGTGCACTAAATAAGTCAAATGAATGAACAGGATCTCGTTAACAATGTCTTTCTACACATGATACTTTTCACTACTAATTCACTACATACTATGGTCCTTATCCTCTCCCATACTCTCCCTGCCCATACTCTGATCACTCCTCCATGCTTCGTAATACAAATAGCGAATGTTGACAATAGATACAAAATTGGATCTTGCCACATTATTGGTAGGTAAGTCAGGAGACTAGAAATGACTTTTATGAAATTAATATACAAAAAGGAAAATTTTAGAATAAACATTGGACAGTCACTGGAAAAAAAAAAAAAACTGATCCAAGTTGCCAAATATCCCTTGCAAAATACTTTAATGGAAACTTGTGAAAGATTACTCTCTCTCATGTATGTACAGATACAGATTTTATCAGTCCCTTGATGCTACAATTTCACTAGTCATAATATCTGACTAAATCATTCAGTAATTTACCCAATAAAGATTTCTAAAACCATTTCTCCTAGAAAATGCATTTAAAATGTAAGAACCAGTGCTAACAGGCATTGAGTTTGCTATCTTCTAGAAACCTAGGAAATATGGTATCTAATGTATCCAGTCTTTTTCATAACTTCCTTACATATCATTCTTATATAGGGATAATGAGTGAACGTATATAGGGTTTGAGTGAACTATTTTTGTTAACCAATAAACCAACTATTCTAAAGGGCATGTAAGAAAGCAGAAGCATATGATTTGTAAGTAGAGTTTCCATTTATTATTTCCTCTGCTGTTAGCAGTATATGACACAAACATTTCTTTGGTTAAATGTAAAGTGTTTTATTTGCTTTTTTTCCACTGAGAATAAAAATAAAATTGGTTTACTACAAATAATTGACGTTTGAAGAATAAACCAGGAGGAATTTTCTAAATCTTATTTGGATCTCAGAATACATACCTTCTGAGACTCCAATTAGTTTGGGCTCAGAGAAATTTGCCTGTGGCCAGTGTGAGAAGAAAGAGATATGAATAGCTCTTTATAAAACTGTGGGAGACATGCAACTTCTTCCATACATTTGGTTGTAGTTGTGTGCCTAAAAAGTGTGTTTATTATGAAAGTCTCTGGAATTTGGCAAAAGTCTGTTCTTTTTTCTACTAGTAGGCATCAATTGGCATCTGCCAACATTGTTCTCAAACTTTCTAGCTTTATTTTCTTGTATTCCAAGTGTTAGGAGTGTATGCTGCTGCTGCTGCTAAGTCACTTCAGTCGTGTCCGACCCTGTGCGACCCCACAGACACTACCAGGCTCCTCCGCCCATGGGATTTTCCAGGCAACAGTACTGGAGTGGGTTGCCATTGCTTTCTCCTAGGAGTGTATTCAGCTCAGTTCAGTTGCTCAGTCATGTCTGACTCTTTGTGACCCCACGAGTCGCAGCACGCCAGGCCTCCCTGTCCATCACCAACTCCTGGAGTTCATTCAGACTCATGTCCATTGAGTCAGTGATGCATCCAACCATCTCATCCTCTGTCATCCCCTTCTCCTCCTGCCCCCAATCCCTCCCAGCATCAGAGTCTTTTCCAATGAGTCAACTCTTCGCATGAGGTAGCCAAAGTACTGGAATTTCAGCTTTAGCATCATTCCTTCCAAAGAAATCCCAGGGTTGATCTCCTTCAGAATGGACTGGTTGGATCTCCTTGCAGTCCAAGGGACTCTCAAGAGTCTTCTCCAACACCACAGTTCAAAAGGATCAGTTCTTCGGCGCTCAGCCTTCTTCACAGTCCAACTCTCACATCCATACATGACCACAGGAAAAACCATAGCCTTGACTAGACGGACCTTAGTAGGTAATGTCTCTGCTCTTGAATATACTATCTAGGTTGGTCATACCTTTTCTTCCAAGGAGTAAGTG
This sequence comes from Capra hircus, assembly GCF_001704415.2. Taxonomy (NCBI): domain Eukaryota; kingdom Metazoa; phylum Chordata; class Mammalia; order Artiodactyla; family Bovidae; genus Capra; species Capra hircus. The sequence goes on from NC_030811.1 coordinate 67,418,399, forward strand.
TCTTTTAATTTCATGGCTGCAATCACCATCTGCAGTGATTTTGGAGCCCCGCCAAAATAAAGTCTGACACTGTTTCCACTGTTTCCCCATCTATTTACCATGAAGTGATGGGACTGGATGCCGTGATCTTCGTTTTCTGAATGTTGAGCTTTAGGCCAACTTTTTCACTCTCCTCTTTCACTTTCATCAAGAGGCTTTTTAGTTCCCCTTCACTTTCTGCCATAAGGGTGGTGTCATCTGCATATCTGAGGTGATTGATATTTCTCCCGGCAATCTTGATTCCAGCTTGTGTTTCTTCCAGTCCAGCGTTTCTCATGTACTCTGCATAGAAGTTAAATAAGCAGGGTGACAATATACAGCCTTGACGTACTCCTTTTCCTGTTTGGAACCAGTCTGTTGTTCCATGTCCAGTTCTAACTGTTGCTTTAGTATGTACTAAAAACAATATTGGGTTAAAATTTACACAAAATTATCAGTTATTAACAGATAAATTAGTATTATTTCTTTCTAGGATTCTGTAAAAATATGGCTAATTGGGTTAATTAAAACATTTATTCTATGTAAATTTTATCAAGAGAAATTTTTAAACCTTATTAAAAAGGTATATTGTCCCATGACCTATACCATGGATCCCTAAAGAGCTCACTGATGGTGTGGATCCTTTTGTTGAGTTTATCTCCTAACCTTTTGAGCATGTACTTATCATGCATGGGCCTCCAATGCACTCAAGATTTCTTGATAATCAGGTCTAATTAATAGAACAGGCTTGATACAGTGAACTGGCATTTTTCTCTGTAGAAATATGAAGACCATTCAGAACCCATCAGACTATTTTACAACAGAGGATGAAAGCATTAATACAGCCCTGGGAAGACCATAAATGGGTACTGCTGTGAGATGAATTGTGTCCTCAAATCCATATTTTGAAGTCCTAACTCCCGTATTTGGAGTTAGGTTTTCAGTCTCCTGATCACCTATTCTTGATTTCTCTCAGTTATATAAATTGAGCATCATTCTTGTTGGTTGTTCATGAACCTTGTCCCTAAGAGCACTGGACTCCTTGCAGGTTATATGGTTCTAGTTGTTACTCCAGCCTTTCTATACCTCACAACAATTGCTCCCAGCTTTTACCTTTCCTTCTGATAATGAAATGCTAACATCTCCACTATTATCAGAAAGCCCAGTTCTGTAATATCAACTCTACCATCAGCCCTGCCTCCAGAGATCATTCATCAAAACTCTCTGTTTTAATTCTGTTACTTCTGTCACAAGCACATTCTTTTTTTTTTAACTGAGGTAAAGCTGAATTACAATGTTGTGTTAATTACCATAATAAAGCAAATGACTCAGTTTTACATGCATAAATATTCTTTTTCATATTATATATATCCATAACTTTCCATTAAGGTTTATCATAGGATATTGATTATAGTTCTCTGACAAGTACATTCTTTATGGCTTTAGTAAATAGGTTGTTCTTTAAACTCACCTTTGGAACATAGCTGGCTGATGTTCTCCAGCCTTATGCATGATGCTTATCCATAATAAAAATTAACTAAATAAAATTATTCTTGGCACTAATGAAAATGAGCATTTTGAGTCATTCAAAGCAATACATTTCTTCTTTTAGAACAAAAATAGTAAGAATGGTTTGCGTGAACAAGTGACTCCAATGAGAAACTGTTGCTTTGAAAATGAAGATTTAAATGCTTTCTTTCAATTGTACAAGGACTCAAGATGAGTTCAGACAAACATGCTGACATGCTTAATCCATAACCTACCTCATCATACAGACAGCAATTCCTTCTTTCCAGTCATTGAGGTCAAAAACCTTGGAGATGTACCTGACTTCATATTCCTTCCTCTAGCCAATTCTATGAGTAAAGACTAGCTTTAAAGTGTCGCATGTAAGAATTAAAGATTTTAAAATTTAAAAAATAAAAAAAATAAAAAAAAATTCATGGAAAAAAAATAAAAAGCTAATATATTATTATATTCACTAAAAAAAATAAAAAATAAAAAAATAAAGTGTATTCTGACTACTATCACCCACATCTATACCACCATCATCTCTTGCCTAGAAAACCTAAGAGCCTCCTACTAGGTCTTTCTGTTTGAATTAGAAAAGAAACTTTTCATTGAAAAAGACAAATAAGACTTGTATTCAAGACCATTTCCATACGGAAGCTTATTGAATTCAACTTTAACTCTGCTGAAACAAAAAGCAGAACTTCTAAGCACTAGAATGAGCTAGTGGAAAAGTCTTGCAGAAGCTCAGGGGGTGGCTGTCGAAGTGATTAGATCATCTGTGTTTGCTAATTGGTGCTTATCCAAGTTAGGCCGCTGCCCTCCCACAGAACCTGGGAGATAGGGACACCCTCTTCTTGGTGATTACGTCTCAAAGAGATGGCTCCCAGAGCCTTGAGAAAGACATTCCTGGGTTGTAAAACTGGCAAGAGGCCAGGAAAAGATTTGTATCTCAAAAGGTCTGAGGAAGAATTACAACTGCAAGTGTTCTAAAGTTAATGCTCTAAGAAAAAGGAGGCAAGGAGCTGATAGTCAGGTAGAAATCTGTTGAAAGTTTAGTTAAGCTCTTTCTTGTCTTGGTTACTATTCTTGTAGCTACAATCTTTTCTCAACACACTAACCTGACTAATCCTTTAAAAATATAACTTAGATCATGTTACTCTTCTGCATAAACCCTGCAATAAAACCCTGGTTTTATTCTGTTTTCCTGGAATGTTTCTCCTCTAGATTGCCATTTGGGTGACTTCCTCATTTTTTCTTGTTTTAATACAACAATCATTCCCTTGCTC
>NC_030811.1:67426214-67488714 GCF_001704415.2 Capra hircus
GACTTAAACTGAGGACAACCAAATAAAATAAAAGGTTACAGTTTCATAGTATGTTGAGTTCTGGTGAGTTTGAGTTGTTTTGCATTAAGATTCAGGTCTACTTGTATTAGACTAACAGTTAACCATGCTTGGACTCTTGCCCGTTTGTCAAAAGGGAGAATTCAAATAAGGAAGTAAGTGTTCATAAACTGTGTTCAAATGGGACCAAGTGTGCACCCAGAATATGATTTAGAAAGGTCCTTTTGTGATGATACATAGACACAGAAAAAATTAATACCGCATGCCCATGTATTTTATTGGGTGAAATTCTGTAAGGTGAGTTTCATAAAACAAATTCCTAGCCTGTTTGTTCAGCTGGTTTGTCCATCACATTTAACATTTCTCATTACACCAGCACTTATTCTTTTACTTTTGGTTCAAATACTAAGACAATACACTATATTTTCCATCCATCTAGGCATTCCTAAAGCTTCATAAGAAAAATATGGGTTAAGATTAATTTTTCTGATCAGTTATTCATATTTCATTGTTAGTACACCCTTTTAAAATTGCATTCATTCTAAGTTATCTAGACATAATTATATAGCTTGGTCCACATAAGCCTAGCACCTTAAGACAACTTTCAATTTATATACAGAAGAAAAAAAAATCATAAGAAAAAAAGACTGGAATATTTAGTATCCATTCTTTGAAGCTCAACTTTGGTATACTTTGTGTTTGACTCAATCTCCTCAAAAGAAGCAACTTTTTTCCCCACTGAAGTTCAATAATTTTTGTTAAAATTTTAACGTGTGACCCTTTAATGATGGGTACTGTGAAGATGGGGACTCTGTCTGATTTACCTTCATATTTCCCCATAATCCCTCACATAGCTATGGGCTTGTTCAACAGTTATCTATTAAATATTCTTCAGTGAGTAAATAAAGACAAAATTGTTTTAATAAAATATCTGTTCAGCAATACATATTCTTTCCATGTAACTGGGTATGAATTAACTACAAATAATGTCATAACACACAAAAAAGAAACTGGTTGATAAATAAACAGATAAATTATTAATTTAAAAGTTGTCCTAAATATGAGGAAGAAAAAGCTGAGAATGGGTAAGAGAGTAATGTGTTCCTATGTATAATTAAAAATAGCTTTAGTCTTTGCCTCTGGTTTCTGCCACAGAGCTCATAAAACCCTTGGAATTTCCTAAGTGATAGGAGTATATTTTATTATATACCATGAGCAACTTTCAGACACACTTGAGCTCATATCAATGAGAAAACTGAGGATGGGACCCTTAGGTAGCCTCAGGTTGGGTTGGTCCCTGGAAAGACCAAGTGACTGGAAACCACCCACTTCCTACCTTCGGGAAGGGGAAGGGGAGCTGGAGACTGGGCTCTATAAAAACTCTTGAATAAAGAGGTGCAGAGAGCTTCCAGGCTGGGGAACAAATCCACATACCAGGAGGATAACACACCCCAACTCCATGGGAAAAGAAGCTCCTGTGCTTGGGATCCTTCTGGATCTTGTTCTATTTACATCTTCAACTGGCTATTCATTTGCAGCTTTATAACAAAGTAGTAAACATAAGTGTCTTCCTGAGTTCTGTGAACTCTTCTAGCAGTTATGAATTGAAGGAGGAGAGTCATTAGTTCAGTTGAGTTGTTCAGTCATGTCCAACTCTTTGCGACCCCATGGACTGCAGCATGCCAGGCTTCCCTATCCTTCACCAATTCCCAGAGCTTGCTCAAACTCATGTCCGTCTAGTCAGTGATACCATCCAACCATGTCCTCGGTTATTCCCTTCTCCTTGTCTTCAATCTTTCCCAGCAACAGGGTCTTTTCCAATGAGTCAGTTCTTTGCATCAGGTGGCCAAAGTATTGGAGCTTCAGCTTCAGCATCAATCATTCCAATGAATATTCAGGACTGATTTCCTTTAGGATTGACTTGTTTGATCTCCTTGCAGTCCAAGGGACTCTCAAGAATCTTCTCTAACACCACAGTTCAAAAGCATCAATTCTTTGGTGCTCAGCTTTCTTTATAGTCCAACTCTCACAATCAAACATAACCACTGGAAAAACTATAGATCTGACTAGACAGACCTTTGTCAGCAAAGTAATGTCTCTGCTTTTTAATATGTTCTCTAGGTTGGTCATAGCTTTTCTTTCAAGGAGCAAGCATCTTTTAATTTCATGGCTGCAGTCACCATCTGCAGTGATGTTGGAGCTTAAAAAAAATAAACTCTCTCACTGTTTTCATTGTTGATGGGACCTGATACATGATCTTAGTTTTCTGAATGTTGAGTTTTAAGTCAACTTTTTCACTCTCCTCTTTCACTTTCAAAAGGCTCTATTTCTTCTTTGCTTTCTGCCATAAGGGTGGTATCATCTGCATATCTGGGGTTATTGATATTTCTCCCAGCAATCTTGTTTCCAGCTTGTACTTCATCCAGCTCAGCATTTCTCATGATGTGCTCTGCATATAAGAAAAATAAGCAGGTGACAACATACAGCATCAATATACTACTTTCCCAATTTGGAACCAATCTGTTGTACCATGTCCAGTTCTAACTGTTGTATCTTGATCTGCATACAGATTTCTCAGGAGGCAGGTCTGGTATTCCTATCTCTTTAAGAATTTTCCACAGTTTGTTGTGATCCACACAAAGGCTTTGGTATAGTCAATAAAGCAGAAATAGATGTTTTTCTGGAACTCGCTTGCTATTTTGATGATCCAACAGATGTTGGCAATTTGATTTCTGGTTCCTCTTCCTTGTCTAAATCCAGCTTGAACAACTGGAAGTTCATGGTTCATGTACTGTTGAAGCCTGGCTTGGAGAATTTTGAGCATTGCTTTGCTAGCATGTGAGATGAATGCAATTGTGCATTAGTTTGAACAATCTTTGGCATTGCCTTTGTTTGGGATGGAATGAAAACTGACCTTTTCCAGTCCTGTGGCCACTGCTGAGTTTTCCAAATTTGCTGGCATATTGAGTGTAGCACTTTCACAGCATCATCTTTTAGGAATTGAAATAGCTCGACTGTAATTCTATCACCTCCACTAGCTTTGTGTCATGAGAATCCCCAATTTATAGCTGATCAGTCAGACTTGCAGGTGGCCTGGGATTGCAACCAGGATCTGGAGTGAATGGCAGTCTTGTGGAATCAAGCTTTCTACCTGTGGGTTCTGTACTGACTCTGGATAGTTTGTGTCATAATTAAAATGAATTGTTGGAGTCATACCAGCTGGTTTCAGAGAACTGGAGAATTGCCTATTGGTATGAGAAAAGACACACCAGTTTTTGTCAGAGAAAAAAACACCTCAAATAGGATAGTCAGAACCTCTCTCCAAGGAGGTAACATTTGAGAAGAAAATTGTGGAAGAGAACATTTTAGGGAACTTTGATTTCGTGTTTTGTAAATGAAGTCCAATGGAACAATGGGGCTGCAAATCACATGTGATTATGACTTCTGCTGACACCTTTCTTCCCTAGGATGGGATCTTAGCAGATACCCAGAGTCCTGCTCAGTCTTGCCTTCATCGCCCGTGACCTCTGAGACCTCCTACTCCAGGATGTATGTTGATCTCACACTTCCCCAGGCCATCCCACTTCTGGATACCTAGCATCACCCTGTATGGAGGCTTCAGTACCCTTTGAAAAGGTAGTGACCCACAAGAATAAGAGATGCCTGGCTTGACCATCCTGTCCTGACCCATGGACTGTCTGTAACTCCTGTTGCTGTCATCTCTCCTGGCCCTGTGATGATCTGTACTCATGGATGATTATTCCTCATGTTTGAGGAACTATGACATTAATAACAAATGAAAAAACACTATGACAAGTTGAGAGAGGGCCTAGGAAAAAAGGAAAAAGCTTTCTGTTTCAATATTTTAATGGCACTTTTCCTACTTTTTGCACAAGACGCTTTGTATTTTCATTTTGCACTGGGGCCTACAAATTATGTAGCCAGTTCTAGAGATGAAAAATATTCCTGTTTTGGAAATGTCAAGTTTGAGGTTCCAATTAGGCACCTACTTAAAGATGTTGAGCAGGCAGCTGGATACACAAGTCTGGAGATGAGGAGAAAGTCAAAGATGGAATCAAGAATAAGGAAGTCATCAGGGTGTAGCTGGTATTTTAAGTCTTTCACAAGCTCTGCTTATCCACCTGCCCATTGAAGAGAGGCTAAATTCCACAAGGCATTAGCACCTGTGAGGCAGAGCTCTATTTGGGGGCATTGATCTGTCATACCGTGAAGTATGAAAACTGATCTTTTAAGTGAAACTCATTTTCATTCCAGAACATACTGGAGTTAACAAATTTCTCAACAGAGACTTTGCTAACAGAACCTGTCCACTCTGAATTTACTGCTGCATAAAAGATCATTAACATAAGCAAATCAGGATCCCTCTGGATACACTCACCCTAACTGGGCTCTTCTGGGCTCTCCTAGAAGATTTGGCTGATCTTTCAAGTCTATATGGGCCTGAGGAAGGTTGAGAGCCAGGAGCAGGGAATCACTCTGACTTAAGATCACTATTCAGAGAAGGCAATGGCACCCCACTCCAGTACTCTTGCCTGGAAAATCCCATGGATGGAGGAGCCTGGTGGGCTGCAGTCCATGGGGTCGCTAAGAGTCAGACATGACTGAGCGACTTCACTTTCACATTTCACTTTCACGCATTGGAGAAGGAAATGGCAACCCACTCCAGTGTTCTTAACTGGAGAATCCCAGGGACGGGGGAGCCTGGTGGGCTGCCATCTATAGGGTCGCACAGAGTCGGACACGACTGAAGCAACTTAGCAGCAGCAGCAGCAGCAGCAAGATCACTATTGGCCTTAACCAACTCTGGTAGAAAAAACTTCAGCTAGAGATCTTGGTAGTAAGCGCCAAGCACTAGTCTTGTCTACTCTGTGCTCTTCAGTGTAAGGAAGGGTTCCTTCTTGTTACTATAAATTTCTAGCCACAAAGGATGGGGCTGAAAAATTAAGCACTTCATCTACTATCCCCCAAACTCACACTGTCAAATCTACTCTCCTGATTAAGCTTTGAGTTTCTATGATCTTTTGCAGTTTATGGTCTGGATTAAAAACAAAACAAAACAAAACAAAACTCTGCCAGATTACATGTGCTGTATGTGCTGTGTTCAGTCACATCCGACTCTGTGACCCCATGAACTATAGCCTGCCAGGCTCCTCCGTCCGTGGAATTTTCCACTTGTTACCTATTAACTGTTTCTCTCTTATAGCTAGAAAGTGTTTTTTGAACTTTGAAACTAAGAATTTGTCATTTTTATCTTTTTCTTCCTTTTCCCTAATAAATCCCCCTGGGAAGCTCAAATGGAGATAGTAATTGAAGAAGAAAAAAATTACTGGCTACTATCTCAAATTGTTATTCAAGCACTCTTCTTAAGAACAGCACAGCCATAACCTGCATGTCTGTGTCTCTCCCAAATCCTATGGTGAAATCTAATCCCCAATGTGGGCTTCCCTGGTGGCTCAGATGGTAAGGTGTCTGCCTGCAATGTAATGGGATTTGAAGGTGGGGCCTTTGGAAAGTGATGAGGACACAAAGACAGTTATGACTGGGATTAATGCCCTTTAAAAGAGACCTCAGAGAACAACTTTGCACCTTCCATCATGTGAAGACATAATGAGAAGACAGCCAAGTATAAACCAGAAATGAGCTCTTACGAGACATAGAATCTCTCTCTCAGTCTTTAGGACTGTAATAAATAAATATCTACTGTACAATTTTTGTTACAGCAGCCCAGATGGACTAAGACAAGGGTCATTCTGTTATTGGAATACACTTTCCAAAGTATAGCTTTATGAAGACTTCACTTTATTCATCTCAAACAGTAGCATGTCAGTTCATTTCTGGTTCTATTTCCCAGGGCTATTGGGTCATAAAGAAAAAGGTTATTACCACTTGGACTTTAGGGCACATCTTCAAAACCCATATACCCAGAGAACCAGGCGTCCCAAAACAGGTCTAAATTACCCAGAGGAATGGGACCAAACCTGTTAACATTTTAAAGATCTTGGTGAGAAAAGAATGACTAATTTTGCTCAGCACTTTCAAATTCTTAGGTCTATAAGGTTCCATCTGACTGATTAACAGTGAGCACTCAGGACAGAGAGAACCTCCCTGGAGGTTCTCTGTGCAAGACTCTGCTCTGAGTGTTCTTTTGCACACTGACCTACTTTGATGAGGCTCCCATAATGCCCACTTTCACTGTTGACCTCACAGTGCTGACCTAGTCCACGATTTGTCTTCCCAATCAGTGCTGACTTCTTAAGCACCTTTATCTTGCTAACGATGTAAAATCCCTTATTACCTGTCCCAGACCTGTCGCTCCCCAATGGTTATGGAACTAAAGACTATATGTAAGTTCTCTGCTCATGTCATGCTGTGCCAGCACTTCGTGGTTATGTGTCCTCTGCCCCTATGCCTGGCATAAACTTCGCAACTTGCTATACTAGGCTGACGCATATATATCCTTTATGGCTGAATATAAGTAACTTTTCCCTTCTTAAGTCCACTGTGGTATATTGTATTAAAGCTTACAAATCTCCCAGTTTTCCTACCTGTGCTTCTCTTCCTTCAGGAGACTTTATACATTCCACCCACAGAACTGAGGCAAGATCAGAAACCCAGATTTAATTGAACTGTGACATTTTAGGGCACAGACTCCCTTACTTCTGATACCAAAAACAAATTCAGGGAATTTCCAAAGCCACTGAGAGATCTGATACTTCCCTAAAGTTTGACAGAATTCACTGAATATTACTGTACTCACATTTAGGGGTTATTACAGAAAAAGGATACAGATGAAAATAAATTGAAAGAAGAAAGTTATAGAGCAAAGGCTGAGAGGGTTCCAATGCAAGGCTTCCGTTGTCCTTGGATCCATGATCCTTTCAGTATCAATGTGTGACAACACACAACACACAACACACAGAGTTTTTATTAGAATTTCATTACACAGGCATGATAGATTGAATGGCCAAATGGTTGAATTCAGTCCCCAGGACAACTAATAACTGCATGGCCCAATGTTCACACAAATCACATGGTTGATATTTCTGACATGGCCATACCCCAGCTAAAATTGTCAGAAATAGCCAGGGCTCACCCTAAACAAAGACTTTCCTGTCAGAAGCTGAAGGAAAGGCCAAACCTCTCTTTGAGCAAGGCCAAACTCTTCACCAAATTCTGTGTGACTAGCTCTGGCCAATGACATACATGCTGAAAAGATGCATGTCAGTGGAAAAGTCACGGTGGGGTTTTCCTTGTCTTTTTTCTCTCTACCCAATGTTACAGATCCCTGGAGGAGGGCACGGCAACCAACTCTGGTATTCTTATCTGGAGAATCCCCATGGACAGAGGAGCCTGGCAGGCTATAGTCCATGGGGCTGCAAAGAGTTGACAAGACTGAGGGACTAAGCACAGCACAGTGTTTCAGACAGGGCCTGTTTCATCAGCCTCAGGCTCTAAGACAACCAAAACCTCCTTATTCACCTATTATGAACAGAGAGCACAAGGGAGAAATAAACCTTTGTTTCTGCAAGCCTGCTAAGTTTGTGGCTCTTTGCTACCACAGCCTATGACTCTGCTTATCATAACTGATATACCTACCAACAACCACCAGGTTAGATTAGGGGTGTGTGTGTGTGTGTGTGTGGTTTCATAGGATTTATACAGAAGACCTTATGAGTTGATCATGATCAAAATATACTGTTACAAGTTGCTAAATCAGCCAGAAAACATGTACTATTCTACCTATATAGTAGCTTATAAAGTGTTTTTATAAGTTGATAACATTTAAAATGCATGTTCAAATTAAAAAAATCCAAATTTCTAGCTTTTAATAAAAATAAACTCAGAAGTTTTATTAGGTGCCCAAATATCTGCAAAGCAACAAGTGATTAGGCTAAATCAGCTCAGCCCACTCTGACCACATATGTGGTGTCCAGAAGAACAAAGCCTCTGTCAAGCATGGTTAACTCCTTACATCACCTGACTGGTCCCCATAGGCACTCAAGGCTGCAATCTCTTTAAATCTGTTCAACAAATTACTGAAGAAGAAGGGTAAGTAGAAAAAAGAGGGGAGTGGGGAATTTAATTTATATTAATAATATTATCCTGTTGAAAACAATTCATTACATACACAGAATATAACAAAATTTAACTGATTTGAAATTGGTAGGGAACATCAGTTGCACTAAATCACTAAGAATAGAGGGAACGTTCAATGATCTAATAACAAAATCTCATTCAAAATGTGTTTAAATCTGCATTTTCCCTAGTTTTATATTTGCAAAATGATTTCTGCTGCTGCTGCTGCTAAGTCACTTCAGTTGTGTCCGACTGTGTGACCCTATAGACGGCAGCCTACCAGGCTCCTCTGTCCATAGGATTTTCCAGGCAAGAGTACTGGAGTGGGGTGCCATTGCCTTCTCCTAAAATGATTTCTACTTTTCAGTAACTCATACCTTCTCTTTGATTTTCTTTATTTTTCTGAGATTGCCTACAACTTTTGGGGATAAAGATTCAATTAATTAATTAAACAACCAAGTAGATCATTTAAGTAATCAGTCTTTGTTGGTGAATACCACTAGACTATTCATCTTTGGGCTTCAATATTTCTCTGTGCAATGGTGACTGTTAGGTGAGTTCTAGCTGCCCAATGTCTGGTTTGGTAGCCCGGCCATTGTCTGCCAGGCAACAAGCATGTATTTATCACCATAGAGATAAGCAAAGGCTGATGAACAGGGGCTTCATATTTCTACTCACAGGTCCTGTCTGCTTGGTGGCAGAAGGACCAAGTTATATTTTGATATCCATACAATAAATGAGATACAAAAAAATCTGAATTAAATGGTGAACACATCAATTTGCTCGAGTAATATTTGAGACTGGAACCCTGAACAGTGTTTTCTGCTGGACTATCCCCCAGATCTCACTCATCACAGCATTCATGTGACCACAGAGACTTTACCTGTGAAAATGTGGTTAGATAAGCTTCTCAGTAGTCATAACTGCTTATCATTTACCTTTAAACTCCATGCCCCCCTATATATGTATGCTTATTTTTATATATGTTTAAAAAATAATGTGAATTAGCCAAGTTTCCATCTTCTTTTCTCATGATTAACCATTATATGCACAGAGTTCCTACTTGTTAAGGACCTTAAATTAGCCTCAATTTAGAGTTGAACTAAAGACTGATTCAGTTTCTTTCTCTAACAAGGACTTTATGAATTTAAAAACTTCCAGAATTACACATTATTCTTTACTGCATTGTACTACTGTATAAATAAAAGGCATATCAATCATATGCTGTCTTTAAATTTGTATTCCTTAGGACAGCCTCCTTTTTCTGAATTAAATAGTGCTTTTCCTTTTTATGAGACTTATTTTATAAAATAGAGATGCCATTTCATTTAAATTGTTCCTAGTTTGGATATCTAAAATGTGCCCTGTTTTTCCAGTAGAATGTTTCATGAGACAAAGGGAAAAGTTAAGAATGCATATACATGGATCCAGATATACTTCTGTGACTTGATTACACATTTTACTAAACAGATGGAAAATAGAATGTTGATTGACCCCGGTTACTGTGATTGTGTCTCCTGCCAACGAAAATGTAGCTGAAATACACAAATGTTTTTAAATATGCTGCTTGGGTGTTTCCTCATTGCCAAAAAAGAAAATAAGCAGCACAATTATTATGTAAACCCTTGTGTTATTCCCAGTGCACAAACATTTTACAGATGCTTCCCTATGAAAACATTCTAAAGCATACACTTGGCTGTCTTTGCTTACCTAGAGTTGTTTGGCAATAACTATTTCTTTTGGGATGTAGCTTATTACTGAGTTTTGTGGTTGAGCAAACGAAGGATGAGAAGCACAGAATTTATGATCTGGAAATACCCTAGCTTACTGATATTACATGTCTATCACAAATGAACATCACAAATTCAAAAGAAATAAATACATACAAAGAAGGGGTGGGAGGTCTCTGTAGTTTTGAAATCAGTGTGACTACGTTAGCTGCATCCTCTTGGATCAGTATTCACAGATGTCTGTAAGAATGTCTCATGACCCCCACCTTGTCCATTTCAGCAAGAACTCATACTGTGTGATAAAGTTTGGCAACTGAAAATGAAGTCATGGTAAGGGAGAGGAAAACATTCCATGCAAGGAGAAATTCGGTTTTGTACTCTCCAATCTGCACCAACTTCCAGTGAGTTCTCGCCTTGCCTTTTTTCTACATAGTGACAATCAAGAATGAAAATCAGGCTATATCAGCAAATTGAGAACAGGAAACAAGAACAACATAAATGAATTTTTAAAACTTTCTACAAAACAAAAAACATCTATCATCATGTGTAAAGAAATTGAAAGCTTTTAATCTTCACTGAATAATGGATATTTACCCTCCAAAATATGCTGACAAGCCTTTAAGGTTGTGGTTAAAATGCTACTCTCAATGAAGTGGTCTTGGACAAAGACACAATTCATCAGTTTATAGGTCATGTAACCTTGCATATTGCAGTTAATCTGTCTAAAACTCCATGTTTTTATGATGATAAAATATTAATAGCTAACATTTATTGAAAGTTTACCATGTACCAGACACTGTTTTATAATCAGTACAAGCTATCTTATTTAATTCTCACAAAAATCCTATGAAGTAAATTCCATATTGCTATCCCTATTATACAGGTAATAAAACTAATGCACAAAAAATAAGAAAAAAATAAGAATTCATTTTTATTTCAATGTATAGCAAAAACTTATGCTATGTGCTCAACTTTCTTCTAGCTACTTTACAAGTGTTAATTAATAACTATCTCTCAATTTAATCAAAACTGCTATTTTAATCTCATTTTCCAGATTAGGACACTGAGATAAGACAGATTAAGTACCTTGTCCAAAGTCACAGTTAATAGCTGGTGGAAGGAAAGTATGAATCACTCAGTGTGATTCCAGTGATTTTTGCACTTCAAAACTACTAGGTATTATTACCATCCCTTAGGGTGTCATGAAGATTGAATGACATCATGTTGGTACATGAAAAGCATTTGTGTATGTGTGTGCTCAGTCATGTTCGACTCTTTGCGACCCAAGGACTGCAGCCTGCCAGGCTTCTCTGCCTACAGAATTTTTCAGTCAAGAATACTGGAGAGCATTGCCATTTCCTTCTGCAGGGGATTTTCCCAACCCAGGGACTGAACCCACATCTCTTGCATCTCCTGCATTAGCAGGCAGATTCTTTACCACTAGCGCCACCTGGGGAAAGTTTATTCTGAAGATTATGGAAGCTCTCAGAATATTATCACAAATAATAATTGTGCTGAGGAGACAGAAACCAAGCATGTTTTTATACCCTGTTTTCCACTGGGCAGTTTTTAAAATTAGCAAATAGGCTGGTGAACTGGAACAGAGTGAACACGGAGAGGGATAGAAAATGAGGTCAAGCATTTATCCAATCACATTCAGCCTTGCAGATCTTTATAAAGACCAACATTTGTTCTTAGTGAGATGAAAGGCCATTAGTGAGTTTTGAGCAAAGTCATAAAGTGATTTGACTTAAGTGTCTTAATAGGATCAGTTTGGCTGCTGTATTGAAAAAGAACTGCAGGGGAGCAAGGGCAGACGCATACGGTACTATTATTTCATGAGGTTAAGAGAGGTTATGTAAATTGTGCGGTGTCTGTCAAAGAGTCAGTAGGCATCAAACAGAGTTTCCAATTCAGGCCTGCATGAGTTAACCATACATGACACTGAATGGGAGAATGATGAAGACCCTGGGTAGGCTTTTAGGTCTTCCTATCCCATCTAAATGCAAACTGATATTTGCTGAGAAGTTTTGGCTAGAAAAAAATGGTTTTTTTCTTGTACACTTCAAGTTTTAGTTTTCTTAACAATGTGCCTGGTTATTTGAGAAAGATCTATGAAAGCTAATACAATTCTGATCCCACATCTATGTGTAACCAACTCATACTGAACCTCTCTCTTTAATAAGCATTGTTCACCAGATAATGTTTGTAACTACAAAAAGCTTATGTTTGCTGTGTTTTATGTCAATTTAAGTCTATTTTTGTTGTAAGAGATAATCCTTTTGTGATTCCCTAGTATTACTAGTACTCTTGCCTGGAAAATCCCATGGACGGAGGAGCCTGGTAGGCTGTAGTCCATGAGGTCGCTAAGAGTGGGACACGATTGAGCGACTTCACTTTCACTTTTCACTTTCATGCATTGGAGAAGGAAATGGCAGCCCACTCCAGTGTTCTTGCCTGGAGAATCCCAGGGACAGTGGAGCCTGATGGGCTGCCATCTATGGGATCGCACAGAGTTGGACACGACTGAAGCAACTTAGCAGCAGCAGCAGCAGCAGTATTATTATCTTCTAAGAACAACCAAGGTCAAAATTATCTACCACACAACCTAATGTCTGGCACACCAAGGCAGAAAATATGCATCATTTGATTTAATGTCTGCTCAATAAATATTAACTAGATTAATTAATTTAAGAAATATGTCTTCAAATTCATAGCACAGTAAAAATTGCATCATTTGAAGACTACTTGATTTTAAGACTTTATTTGCTAAAGTTGATGGAATTTATTAATTAGGAATAGTAGGATCAGGATTTGGAGAAAGAAGATTAGAAATCTGAAGAAAAAAACTGTGAAGACATAGGTAAAGGAAAGTGAAGAAAAGACTAGAGAAGATACAAAAACTAGAAGATAAAAATACATGCTTTAGAAGACAGAAAATCTAAGCCTAGGAGGTAGGAGGCAGAAGAAAAAGTAGACAAAATTATGAGAGAAACAAAGCTGACAACATGGTCGAGTATTTCAGACAGAAAATGAAAAACGAGCTTTTGGATGCAAGCGTACAAGACAGACCTCCAAAACAGAGATAGAAGAGTTCAAACAATTTGATATAGTACAGGAACAAAACTAAGGAAATTAATTCATAGCTAGTAATAATTAATTGTAAAAGCACATCAACTTAACTCTGGTGGTGCAGAACTTAGATCTGAGAAGATGGGCATTTTTAAACTACTGTAGACCAAGACCAACTTAGAAGAAAATCCAGAAGCTAGAAGGAAGTCAAGTAAAAATCTCAGCAAAAAGCTACCTAAAGAACTGAACTAACTTAAAATCTAAGAATATATTTGGAAGGGTTAAAAATGTGAAAGGCCTTAAATACAGTAGTGTAGTTTCCTTTGGAAAATGTAAAGGACTTTATAACTGAAGTAAATTCAAGAACAAGAATAACTGTCAAGTTATTGGACTTTGAGCGAAGATGACTCTTTAAAGCATGAGGACTAGGTGCCAACTAGGGGCTTCCCAGTGGTAAAGCACCTGCCTGCCAAAGGAGGAAAAGCAAGAGGCATGGGTTTAATCCCTGGATCAGGAAGATTCCCAGGAGTAAGGAATAGCAACACACTCCAGTATGCTGGCCTGGAAAATTCCATGGACAGAGGAGCCTGGCAGAGTACAGTCCACAGGGTCACAAAGAGCTGGACGTGACTGAGGGACTGAGCACACGACAGAGGCTAGTTAGTAATGGTATTACAAAGCACACGACAGAGGCTAGTTAGTAATGGTATTACAAAGACTTAGCCAAAGTTCCCAAGAATCAGCACTGATGCGATTCTCGCCAACTCTAAAGAATGGATATTATATCCATGGAGATAAGGGGAGAAAATCTCAAGGAGTTCTAGTAGTAAAGTCTCGTATCAGAGACTTAACACCTGGAGCAGCGCTCAAAGGCTTACAAGCACTTAAGAAGTGATATCGGACTATATTAATCAAGGAAATTAACACTAACTGTGGTAACTCCCAAATTTCAGTGACTTGAACCCAACTTTCAACTCCCAAACCATGCCCAATTTTAAGGGGCTTGAATCTAATACAATAATTTCTCTCTAAATTCATAGACTATTAATGGCTGAGTGATGCTCACAGCCAGACAACTGTCATCCAAGCTGTGACTCAGTCATCCAAGCTGTGACTCAATCACCCAAGCTCCTTCCATTTTACAGCCCCATCATATCCTGGGACCTCTGTGGAGTTCTCTGTTGGACCATCTGCATTTACTAAACCAATGAGTGAAGTTAGAAAAAGGTGACCATTCTTGTGGGACCTTTACCAAGTCAAGTCTGGAAGTAAAGGATATCCCATTGAGGAAATCTACTGAACTCAAGAAACATAGCTTAATTGCAAGGGATCTGGGAAAGGCAGAGGAGTGAGCCAAATCCCTGGGTACAAGACAAGACAGGGAACTGAGTTTACCTCTGGAACTAACAATAGGAAAATACATACTTCTTGAAAAAGGTGGACCAATTGTTAACATATTGAAATACTTTTTTTACTACTTGGTAAATTGTTGTTACTTGAATATGCTGGTAATTGGATAGGTAGCTTCTCTTACACATATTCAAATATCTTTATATTTCAAACTTACAGCATGAAATACAAGTTAAAAAATGAACACTATGACAGAAAATTGGTGACATAAAAAGGAGTATTTAGACACAAATGAGAGATCTTAAAAGTTATAAATGAAAATGTACTTGGGTATTTATTTATTTCAACTATTTAACTTTCCAAGCCCAGTTCAAAATAGCCTTTTCTTTTCTTTTCTTTTTTAATTTTTATTTTTACTTTATTTTGCTTTACAATACTGTATTGGTTTTGCCATACATTGACATGAATCAGTCACGGGTGTACATGAGTTTCCAATCCTGAACTCCCCTCCCACCTCCCACCCCATATCATCTCTCTGGATCATCCCTGTGCACCAGCCCCAAACATCCTGTATCCTGTATCAAACATAGACTGGCGATTCGTTTCTTACCTGATAGTATACATGTTTCAATGCCATTCTCCCAAATCATCCCACCCTCTCCCTCTCCCTCAGAGTCTAAAAGTCTGTTCTATACATCTGTGTCTCTTTTGCTGTCTCACATACAGGGTTATCATTACCATCTTTCTAAATTCCATATATATGTATTAGTATACTGTATTGGTGTTTTTCTTTCTGGCTTACTTCACTCTGTATAATAGGCTCCAGTTTCATCCACCTCATTAGAACTGATTCAAATGTATTCTTCTTAATGGCTGAGTAATACTCCATTGTGTATATGTACCACAGCTTTCTTATCCATTCATCTGCTGATGGACATCTAGGTTGTTTCCATGTCCTGGCTCAAAATAGCCTTTTCTTAAGTCTTTTTTTAACACTTCCCTTTCTACAGTTAAGGGCTTCCCTGGTGGCTCAGACAGTAAAGAATCCACCTGCAATGTGGGAGACCTGGGTTGGATCTCTGTGTTGGGAAGATCCCCTGGAGAATGGAATGATTATCCACTACAGTATTCTGGCCTGGAGAATTCCATGAACAGGAGCCTGGCAGGCTACAGTCTGGGGGGTTGCAAAGAGTCAGACATGACTGAGTGACTTTTGCTTTTGCTTTTCTATAGATAATATAAATTGCCCTCTTAGCTGTGTTCCTATAGAATTTTATACTTGTCTAATGAATATAGGCTACTGTAAATAGCATTTTTAACTTAGTAAGCCTTATCTTATTACATTGTTTCTATCTGTTTATATGTGAACTCCTGAGGGCACAGTAAATAGTTTCCCTCTGAGTGTACAGTTAATCAATCTTTAGAACATGAAAATGTGGTCATGCTGTTTCTCTCCCAAAACCCTTCAGTGAATCCTTAATTGTTCTTAATACAAAGTCTTTAAAAGGTAGTTAAGACCCTTCATGAACTGGCCCATACCTAATTCTCTTTCTTTATTCATACTCTATTACTAAACCATAATGAATCTTTTTCAGTTCCTCAGAAAACCTGAACTTTATTACTCTGGCCTTGTGCAACTGAGATTCCTCTGCCTGGACTCCATCCTGCCCCTTTACTCCTGGGTAATCCCTGCTCAATCTTTCAGTTGATTCAAATATTCATTTGAGAAACATTCCTTGTACATCATACACTTGGAAAGGTTCTTGCCTATAAAGTGATACTTTAGCTAAAGCAATACACAAGTTGTTTATTTTAAATGCTCATTTAATTGTCTCTTTTCCAGAAGACTATGTATTCCATAAAGGGGAAATATCATTTCTATTGAAAACCATGATATCTCTCATTATCTAGACCAGTGCTTAGAATATAGTAGTTGTTCAATAAATATCTGTTGAGTGAATGAGTAAAAAATGTCCACTGAAATTAATAAAGATTGGTTCAGTCAATATTTATTGAGTGTCAACTATAGGCTAAGTGTAGTCCTTTTAACACTAGCATTAGTTTTTTCTATTTATTTCTCTGAAAGTTGCTACCCACCACCACTCATAAGGACAGCATATCAAAATCCAACTCATCATCTCCTCTGCACAAACCACCCATCATAAAAATCACCACCACCAATATCCCCGACACATATATCTACAACCACTCAAATATGCTTTCTCTCCTTATTTCCCTACTTACTCAGTAACTCAGGCTTAAAAAATCTCAGAATCTTTTGTAACAGTTCCCTCAGATCTCATTAGTTCCTATGCCCCATAGATTTGACCCATGAAAGATATCTTGAATTCATCCTTTTCTTTCCAGTCCTACTGCTACTCCCATAGTTCAGGTTCTCATTACTTGTCACCTGATCTATTTCAATAGCCTCCCAGGGTGTCTCTCCACTTTTATTCGCTCTCTCTTCCAATCTACTTTACACATTTCAGCCAGAGTAATTGACCCAAAGGTCAGTTCACTCCCCTACTCAAAAACCTTCAGTGACTCCCCATTTCAACCAAAAAGAACAGCAAATTCTCAGCCTGGTATTCAAAGGCCTATATAATCTGGCCCCAATTTATCTCATCTTTTCCAGTCCTATGTTATAGTACTCCCCGTCATTGTAGCCCAACTGGTTTTATTATCATTCCCAGAACTTACCTTGCACTTTCTTACTTTCATGCTTCACTTGTGTTCTTTCTGCTAAGTCTGACCTGCCTTCCTTCCTATGAACCTGCTGTCTTCTCTCACCTCTCTCTACAGGGAGCTTCAAGTCACACCATGTGAATGTTTCACAAATGGAATGGATAGAATTTTGTAGTTAAGTAATTCACTTCTGAATATCTTGGTTAAAGTGTCCCCTAATTTTTTCTTTTGCTTTAAAAAATTCTGCTCCTCCTTTCATTGTCTCATATTCATCATATATTTTATTATTTCTGTAATCTTATTCAGAAACTGTGATGTCCTTTCTATTTTCTTCACTCTTCCTTTTGGTTATTTTCTTTAATAAATTTGTCATAATGTAAAGGACTTGAGTTGCCATATTATAAATAATCCATTAATGGTTTTCCTTACTTTTTTTTTTAATTTAAACTCCAGTGGAATATTCCATCTCCATTTCTTGGTTGGTTGATAATATGGAAATCTCAAGAGACTATTTTAAAATTCAATGAATTATATTTACCTAGAGTATTACCTCTTAGCAGGGGACAACACTGCAGCTTAATGATACAGACTAGCTAATAAATTTTATCTCATTCACCATTTGCTATAGTCCCTTTCAACTATAATTGTTTAGGTTTTCCCAAAAGTGAATATTGAAAAATACAATTATCAGTTAATAGTCTCCATAAATTTAGGTTCACTGAACTTAAAACTTTGTAAACATTTAAAAGAGAACGTCTACTCTGGCCATGTCGAAGTACATAGAGCAGATATGACTTATGCTGTAAACAACTAGAAAACAGAACAAAAACATGAAATAGCTGTTCTCAGACACAAGACTATTGGTAGCCCAGGGCTGTGATCACTGAAATAAGAAAAATGGGATACATTCTAGAATTTTCCTGACTTTCTGTTTAAAGGCACAACCTGAAAGGGGAACACAAGCAAACATAGTGGCTTTGCAAAGTTAAAAAGATGAAGTTCAGAATTCAGCAAAGCTAAATTGGCCAGAATTTCTGGGGCATAATATTAGGGAGGAGGGAAATATGCAAATAAATGGTTCTATAAAGTTCCCTAGAACTTTTCCCCACCCCTGAATTCTCACATGCACATGTGCCACTGTGAAATGACTTGAAGCTGGGCATAGAAGTATTAGAAAAAGAACTAATATGGGGAATTGTGAACTAAAAATTCTAAGAGCTCACACAAGGCTGAGAAATGTTTAAACTTTAACCAGTCATAGTGGAAAGACTTCAGTTAACGCTCAGGACTTTGATAGATACCTCACATGAGCAAGGCCAAAGCAGCCCTGGAATAGAGGTAAAACAGCAGTGTAGCTGTCACCAGAAAACTTAAAAATAAACCAAATAACCAAGCTGAGCAACAGGAAAACTTAACCATTTTTCAAAATAATATTAAATACTCTTTAAAGACAGCAAAAAAAGATTAAGAACTCAACAATATAATAATTATAATGTCTAGCATCCAATAAAAAATTACTAGATATGTGAAGTAAGAAAATATGAACAATATTAAGGATGAAAAATATATTTTTAAAAAACAGACCTAGAATCCACATAGATGATGAGATCAGTAGACAAGGATATGCACTACAAAGAAAGAAAAACGATATTCTTTAAATTAAAGGAATTTATCCAATTGGACACTTGAATCTATAAATGGCCTAAATAGAAATCTGGATCCACATTAAGGAAACAAAGAGTACCGGAAATGGTAAATATACTTGGAAAATAAAAATACAGATTTCTCTCATTTTAAATTAGTTTAAAAGATAATTGCCTGTTTATAGCAAAAGACAAAAAAGGAGTATCATTGTATCTGAAATTACTAACATACAGAGAAAACATGATAGCAATAAAAGGGAAGAGGAGGAAACAGAAAAAAATTCTATATTGTATGTTAAGTGGTTTAATATATTTGAAGATACCTTTTAAGTGAAAGACAATAATAGAGATAAAACTGAACACTAAAAACAATCAATCATTAGAAGGCAAGAAAGGATAAAAATAAGAAAATTGCAGTAGGAACTAAAGAAAACAAATAACCATGTTGTAAAATTAAATTCAATCATACTAATAACTACATTAATTGTAAGTGGTCGACAACTGAATTGAGAATCAATCCAACTATATAATGCCCATACAAAACTTAATTAAAATATGAAGATATACATATTTTCAATGGAAAGTATGTAAAAAACATATAATATGAATACACTAATCATAAGAAAGCTAGAGTGTCTGTGTTAATATAAGACAAAGTGCAATTCAGAACAAGAAATATTTTCAGACATAGAGATCTTATATAAGGACAAAGGGTCAATTCATCTTTAAACATAGTGTGAAATATGAACGCTCCTGCAGTAGCTAGCCTCAAAGACAGTCCCCAGTGAACTTTACTTCCTGAAATTCATATTCTTTTATAGCCCATCCCAATACTGTGCTAGAGATGGAATGTGTAACCAAAACCAGGATAGACATGATGTTGATTCTGATATTAGGTTAAAAATACTTCTGAAAAATTCCCAAATTCTACAAAATTAAATAAAACATCTCTAAATATTCCAGAGGAAATGTGGATGTTTAAGAATCAAAAGATGTTAAGTGTCCATATTAAGAATTTAGGAGGAATAAAGAGTAAATTAAACAGAAGGTAAATACAAAGAAGTAAAAATAAAAATGAGAAGAAACTAAGGAAGTATAAAACAGAGAAACAGTATAGCATTATCAATTAAACTAAAGCTAGGTTATTCACAGTCTACAATATTTATGTACATATAGATGGACCCGTAAAGGACAAAAGCTGGATAACACAATGGTTCACATTAGAAATGTGATAGAAGATATCACTACCAATACTGTATAATTTATAAGGATAATGAGTAATATTATGAGCAAATTTATACCAAAACTTTACCAAAAGAGCAAATTCTTCCTAAGACACAAATGGAGACAAAAAGCATTAAGAAAAATAGAATAGTTTTATATTTACAAAATAAACTGAATTCATGATTTAAACTGTCACTCAAAAGACAGCACACACACAAGGGTTTGTTGGTACATTGTATTAGACATTTTACCCTATGATTCTGATAGTAGTAGCAGACCAAAAATAAAGCAAAAAAGGAAAAATTAGAGACCTACGGCTCCTACACATACATGCCAAAATCCTTAACAAAATATTAGCCAATTGAATCCAGCATTATGGTGAAAGAAATATGCATCATGACCAAATGGAGTTTATTTCAGGTATTTGAATGAAATTAATAGAATGAAGGAGAAAAGTCATAATCAAAATTGTTGCAGAAAACTTCATTTGATAATGTGGAATATCACTGACTAAAAAATTACTAGGAATAGAAAGTAACTCTTCAAAATTGATAAAATATCTACTAAAAACCTACAAATTACTGTCACAATTAATAATAAAACACATACCTTAAGATTAAGAACAAAGTAAAAATATCTGTTCTTACCTCAACTTGGTGGGAGGGATGTCTTCCAGTGAATTAAGGTGTGAAAAAGACACAAGGAATCAGTTCAGTTCAGTTCAGTTGCCCAGTCATGTCCAACTCTTTGTGACCCCATGAACTGCAGCACACCAGACCTCCCTGTCCATCACCAACTCCCAGAGTCTACCCAAACCCATGCCCATTGAGTCGGTGATGCCATCCAACTATCTCATCCTGTAGTTCCCTTCTCCTCCTGCCCTCAATCTTTCCCAGCATCAGGATCTTTTCAAATGAGTCAGTTCTTTGCATCAGGTGGCCAAAGTATTGGAGTTTCAGCTTCAACATCAGTCCTTCCAATCAACATCCAGGACTGATTACCTGAAAAAAGAAGCAAACTGTCTTTATTCACAGATTTCATTGTAATTTGCTTTCTAAAATCAAATAATCTAGGGAGAAAAATAATAATAATTAAAAGAAAAAATTTATAAAGGCTTTTTAGTTATTTGTTGGAATACAAAATCTATATGTAAAAGTCAATTGTATTCTATATACTAAGAGTAAACATCCAAAAAATGAGTCTCAAAAATACCATTTTCAATAACACTAAAACATAAAATACTAGTCATAAATTTTTCAAAATATGTATGAACTGTTACAAAAGATTATTGAGATAAAGATCTTAATAGCTATATTATGTATATGAACTAGAAAACTCAATAAAATTAGAATGGCAAAATTCTCCCTAAACTATACTACGAATTCAGTATAATTTTAACCATAATCTTGGTAGGATTCTTCATAGTATTTGGCAAGCTCATTTCAAATTAATTAGGAAAAGTTAAAAAAAAAACTCTTAAATAGTAAGAGTTGTTTTTAAAGTGGAGCTACTGTAATTGAAACAATGTATTAACAGTAAGAATAAACTTGTTGTTCAATTCAAAAGATTAGTTTAGAGCCAGTGGCTCTCTGATCTGGGAAACTGATGGTTGAAAAAGTTGCCAAATTTATTCAAAGAGTATTTTCTACAAAACTTCATAAAGCAAATTAATATCTATGTAGAACTATAAATATCTCAATCCATATACTAAATAAAACATTCATTTGATATAAAATATAGATCTAAACTGTGATATTGAAAGATTTGCCTTGGAGACAAACAGAGACCATTCTGTCGTTTTTGAGATTGCATTCAAGTACTGCATTTTGGACTCTTCTGTTGACCATAATGGCTACTCCATTTCTTCTGAGGGATTCTTGCCCACAGTAGTAGATGTAATGGTCATCTGAGTTAAATTCACCCATTCCAGTCCATTTTAGTTCGCTGATTCCTGGAATGTCAATGTTCACTCTTGCCATCTCTTGTTTGACCACTTCCAATTTGCCTTGATTCATGGACCTGACATTCTAGGTTCCTATGCAATATTGCTCTTTACAGTATCAGATCTTGCTTCTATCACCAGTCACATGCACAACTGGGTATTGTTTTTGCTTTGGCTCCATCCCTTCATTCTTTCCGGATTTATTTCTCCACTGATCTCCAGTAGCATATTGGGCACCTAATGACCTGGGGAGTTCCTCTTTTGGTATCCTATCATTTTGCCTTTTCATACTGTTCATGGGGTTCTCAAGGCAAGAATATTGAAGTGGCTTGCCATTCCCTTCTCCAGTGGACCACATTCTGTCAGGCCTCTCCACCATGACCCGCCCATCTTGGGTTGCCCTGCAGGCATGGCTTGGTTTCGCTGAGTTAGACAAGACTGTGGTCCTAGTGTGATTAGATTGACTAGTTTTCTGTGAGTATGGTTTCAGTGTGTCTGCCCTCTGATGCCCTCTTGCACCACTTACCATCTTACTTGGGTTTCTCTCACCTTGGCATGGGGTATCTCTTCATGGCTGCTCCAGCAAAGCACAGTTGCTGCTCCTTACCTTGGATGAGGGGTATCTCCTTACCGCCACCGTTCCTGACCTTCAACGTGGTACTTTTCATTATTGGGGACTGGAATGCAAAAGTAGGAAGTCAAAAAACACCTGGAGTAACAGGCAAATTTGGCCTTGGAATGCGGAATGAAGCAAGGCAAAGACTAATAGAGTTTTGCCAAGAAAATGCACTGGTCATAGCAAACACCCTTTTCCAACAATACAAGAGAAGACTCTACACATGGACATCACCAGATGGTCAACACCAAAATCAGATTGATTATATTCTTTGCAGCCAAAGATGGAGAAGCTCTATACAGTCAACAAAAACAAGACTAGGAGCTGACTATGGCTCAGATCATGAACTCATTGCCAATTCAGACTTAAATGGAAGAAAGTACAGAAAACCGCTAGACCATTCAGGTATGACCTAAATCAAATCCCTTATGATTATACAGTGGAAGTGAGAAATAGATTTAAGGGCCTAGATATGATAGATAGAGTGCCTGATGAACTATGGATGGAGGTTCATGACATTGTACAGGAGACAGGGATCAAGAACATCCCCTTGGAAAATAAATGCAAAAAAGCAAAATGGCTGCCTGGGGAGGCCTTACAAATAGCTGTGAAAAGAAGAGAGGTGAAAAGCAAAGGAGAAAAGGAAAGATATAAGCATCTGAATGCAGAGTTCCAAAGGAGAGCAAGAAGAGATAAGAAAGACTTCTTTAGGGATCGATGGAAAGAAATCGAGGAAAACAACAGAATGGGAAAGACTAGAGATCTCTTCAAGAAAATTAGAGATACCAAGGGAACATTTCATGCAAAGATGGGCTCGATAAAGGACAGAAATGGTATGGACCTAACAGAAGCAGAAGATATTAAGAAGAGGTGGCAAGAATACACAGAACTGTACAAAAAAGATCTTCATGACCCAGATAATCATGATGATGTGATCACTAATCTAGAGCCAGACATCGTGGAATGTGAAGTCAAGTGGGCCTTAGAAAGCATCACTACGAACAAAGCTAGTGGAGGTGATGGAATTCCAGTTGAGCTGTTTCAAATCCTGAAAGATGATGCTGTGAGAATGCTGCATTCAATATGCCAGCAAATTTGGAAAACTCAGCAGTGGCCACAGGACTGGAAAAGGTCAGTTTTCATTCCAATTCCAAAGAAAGGCAATGCCAAAGAATGCTCAAACTACCGCACAATTGCACTCATCTCACATGCTAGTAAAGTAATGCTCAAAATTCTCCAAGCCAGGCTTCAGCAATACGTGAACTGTGAACTCCCTGATGTTCAAGCTGGTTTTAGAAAAGGCAGAGGAACCAGAGATCAAATTGCCAACATCCGCTGGATCATGGAAAAAGCAAGAGAGTTCCAGAAAAACATCTATTTCTGCTTTATTGACTATGCCAAAGGCTTTGACTGTGTGGATCACAATAAACCGTGGAAAATTCTGAAACAGATGGGAATACCAGACCACCTAACCGGCCTCTTGATAAATCTGTATGCAGGTCAGGAAGCAACAGTTAGAACTGGACAGGGAACAACAGACTGGTTCCAAATAGGAAAAGGAGTATGCAAGGCTGTATATTGTCACCCTGATTATTTAACTTCTATGCAGAGTACATCATGAGAAATGCTGGGCTGGAAGAAACACAAGCTGGAATCAAGATTGCCGGGAGAAATATCAATAACCTCAGATATGCAGATAACACCACCCTTATGGCAGCAAGTGAAAAGGAATTAAAAAGCCTCTTGATGAAAGTGAAAGAGGAGAGTGAAAAAGTTGGCTTAAAGCTCAACATTCAGAAAATGAAGATCATAGCATCCGGTCCCATCACTTCATGGGAAATAGATGGGAAACAATAGAAACTGTAGGGAACAAGGTATAAAGAAGGTTGAGAAGTGCTTGCAAACGAGACTCTCAACCAGGGCTGAACATTCTTGCAAATGAGATGTTCAGCTAAGAATCCTCTTTGTTCCCATGGGAAAAGAACATTGCTTGCACACAAGGATGTTTCTCTGATTCCTCAAAAGGAACAGACCTTGGGACAAAACAGATTCTAAGTTGATAAGTAAGTTCCCCAAAACAAAGTCTTAGCTGCAGTAAATAAGTCAAGGTAAAGGTTATCTCGCCCTGCACCTGCGCACTGTATAGTCTCTGAATCGTAGTGCTTGGCAGCTTGCCCTGTAGGTTGTTGTGCAAGGGATATAAAATAAAGCAGCTGTAAGAAGCAAGTGTTAAAATATAAAGATTTAAACCACTCTGCAGTGTTGGTGTTTCATTCCGTCACCGGCAAGAAACAGTGTCAGACTTTATTTTTTGGGGCTCCAAAATCACTGCAGATGGTGATTGCAGCCATGAAATTAAAAGACGCTTACTCCTTGGAAGAAAAGTTATGACCAACCTAGATAGTATATTCAAAAGCAAAGACATTACTTTGCCGACTAAGGTCCATCTAGTCAAGGCTATGTTTTTTCCTGTGGTCATGTATGGATGTGAGAGTTGGACTGTGAAGAAGGCTGAGCACCGAAGAATTGATGCGTTTGAAGTGTGGTGTTGGAGAAGACTCTTGAGAGTCCCTTGGACTGCAAGGAGATCCAACCAGTCCATTCTGAAGGAGATCAGCCCTGGGATTTCTTTGGAAGGAATGATGCTAAAGCTGAAGCTTCAGTGCTTTGGCCACCTCATGCTAAGAGTTGACTCATTTGAAAAGACCCTGATGCTGGAAGGGGTTGGGGGCAAGAGGAGAAGGGGATGACAGAGGATGAGATGGCTGGATGGTATCACTGACTCAATGGACATGAGTTTGGGTGAACTCTGGGAGTTGGTGATGGACAGGGAGGCCTGGTATTCTGCGATTCATGGGGTTGCAAACAGTCGGACATGACTAAGCGACTGAACTGCACTGAACTGAAGTATTCATAGCACATTTGTTCAAAATTGTACCACACTGGAAAACCACCCAAACATCCATCATAAGCTAAATGGATAAATGAGTAAATTTTGGTATATTCATACAATTCATGCAATGGACTACTACTTAGTGTTTTTTTTTTTAAAATAACTATTGATTAACTCATCAAGCTGGAGGAATCCAAAAACTATCACACTGAGCAAATGAAGCCAGATACAAATTAGTGGTCACGTGATTTCACTGCAAGATATTCTAGAACAAACAAAATGATCCATAGTGACTTAAAGCAGAACAGTGGTTGCTTAGAGTTAAGAGTTAGAGGAAGGTGATTGACTGCCAAAGAACACAAAGAAACTTTTGCTGGGGTGAGAGAAATATTCCATATTTTGGTTGTAGTGGACTATATATGAGTGTATACATTTTTCAAAATCTATGAAATCATGATATACTTAAAATAGGTATGCTTTGTTATAAGTAACTTGTATCTCAATAGATTTTTTTAAAGTTTTCAAGTTAGCTCCTGCTAAGTCACTT
Source organism: Capra hircus (assembly GCF_001704415.2). NCBI lineage: Eukaryota > Metazoa > Chordata > Mammalia > Artiodactyla > Bovidae > Capra > Capra hircus. The sequence goes on from NC_030811.1 coordinate 67,452,032, forward strand.
CAGTTGTGTCCAACTCTTTGCGACCCTATGGACTGTAGTCTGCCAGGCTCCTCTGTTCATGGGATTCTCCAGTCAAGAATGCTGGAGTGGGTTCCCATTTCCTCCTCCAGGGATCTTCCCGATCCAAGGATTGAACCATGTCTCTTAAGTCTCTTGTATTGGCAAGCGGGTTCTTCGTCACTAGCGCCAGCTGGGAAGTCCCTTCTTTAAGTTAAGTCCCTTGTATAAATTAAAATGGCCGAAAGTCTTAATCTTAAAACAGACCAACAGACAGCAAAAGAATATGTTTTAATAGCGAAAGAAATGTAATATTAGGAAGTTTTACCTGTGGTCTGCAACGTGGCTGTTTTTCACCCACTCCTATGAGTATTAATTGGCTCAGGCCAGGACTTTTTATTCCCCTGCTGTGGCCCTGTATTTTCCATTGGCTTCCCCACTAGCTGGTGTCTAAAACTGGTGAAGAGATATGAGTACTATGCACATTCTACTGTACTCATAATGAAGTCAACATATTTATCATTATATTTTGAAATATAAGTATTTCTTCCCATTAAATACTTAGAAGTATTCTCTGTGGCTTTTCTTCAGAGCAGAATATTCTTCAAATCTGTGAACTTTTTTATGATTATGATGGTATGTTCCCAAAATAATTTTGACCAAAACAACATGAGTCACTGCTTTTATTTAGACATAGCTGATTAAAAAAAAAGAAAACAGACAAGTTGTTGTTCAGTCGTTAAGTTATCTCTGACTCTGTGACCCCATGAGCTGTAGCACACCAAGCTTCCCTGTCCTTCACTGTCTCCCAGAATTTGCTCCCACTGCACTGAGCCAGTGATGCCATCCAATCATCCTCATCCTCTGTCGCCCCTTTCTCCTCATGCCCTCAATCTTTCCCAGCATCAGGGTCTTTTGTACTTTTATTTATTTCAAAAAAACACTCAGAAAACCTAAGTTATTTGCTACTAAAAAATTCCAGTTATTTGAATACCAATAATACAATATGTCTCAAGTCTGATGCAGGATACAGCATGCTTGGAGCTGGTACATGGGGATGACCCAGAGAGATGTTATGGGGAGGGAGGTGGGAGGGGGGTTCATGTTTGGGAACGCATGTAAGAATTAAAGATTTTAAAATTTTAAAAAAAATAAAAAATAATACATTTTAAATCTTAAAATAAAATAAAATAAAATAAAATTTGTTTCCAAAAAAATAATAAAATAAAAATCATTTTGTTTACAAAATTTAACATTATAAATTATTTTATTTATTTAATCACTTAAAACTGCATTTCATTTGGCACACTGTGATTCTTTTAATTACATAGGTAAGTACATAGATTAATGTGATTTAGGAAGGAAAATAAATAACAGGTGTTCAGGGCACCAAAATCAAATTCACTCTGGTCTTTGCTCTTCAGCTCACTAGATATGATTGCATCCTTTTACATAAATTGTATCAGACTATACCTGAGGGAAAAAAATCCTTTAAAGAACTGCTTTTTAGTTTTATCTCTGACAGCAGCATTCTTGGCCTTTTAGATACCAGTATATTCTTTTTCTCCTTTCTGTATCTTTCTTCTGTAATCATCTCATAATGGAGCATAATGTTATAACTATATCACAGGAGATACATGATAACATTATAAGCATGTTTCTATATCATTTTAAAAATTAAGTGTAGTACATATATATTTTAATCAAAAATTTCATGAAACATTTCTTGACTTGAAAATGCATAACCATAAAATTTAGGTTTGTTCTTATTTCTCCCCACTTTTCAGGAAACAATATCATTATAACACTTCCAAGGTTCTTATGAGTGTTTTAATTTCACTTTCTTTTTATAGTATGCCTTTATATGAGACTTGATACATAAGAACCATTCAAACTGAAATTATTTTTACATCATTCAAAAAATGAGGCAGTTTGTTGCTCATTTTGTGTTTACAATACATATAATATTGTATACATGCTATACAATGTCACATACATACATAAGTACTTTGTAGCTTTAATATTCTATTTTTATGGGAATTATGTATACTAATTTTTGTTTCCTGCTCTAACAATCATCATCATTCTAAAAATTAAGTGCTGAGAAAAACATAATTTTGATAACAGTGTGAAATAATTAGTAAGTAAGAAAAATGAGGGGAATAGGAATAATATTTCTATATCAAAGAAGAAAATAATAGGGTTTTGAGAACATCCTCTAGGGGTCTCTTGTGTTTCGGTCTGTCTTGTGAATAGAAGCACTGGCTCTACTTGCTATAGATTATCTTTTCAAGCATGTTTGTGAAACGAACAACCTTCGAAGATAGAGATAGCATCTCCCTCTGGAGCGAAGGGCAGGTTTGTTTACCATTCATTACTAGCAAAATAATGTTTCCACCCTTCTGGGGCAAAGTCAGGCATGCTACTTTCCATCATAAACTATCTGGGTGCTCTGGCTCAGGATTTCTCTCCTGTAAGACTCCCAGCTGCATGGGAAGAATCATCTGACCCTCTTCCCGCTTTCCTGTGGAAATGCTGATACTCTAGCTACTGTTATTGTTGTTGTTGCTTAGTCACTTTAAGTGGTGTCTGACTCTTTGTGACCCCGTGGACGGTAGCCCCCCAGCTTCCTCTGTCCATAGGATTTCCCAGGCAATACAAGAATACTGGAGTGGGTTCCCATTTTCTTCTCCAGGTAATCTTTCCAACTCAGGGATCAAATTCACATCTCCTGATTGGCAGGCAGATTCTTTGCCACTGAGCCATACTGTTATTACCAAGCAATAAATTGTCTTTTTCTCTGGATTGCACTTCTGAGGGAGTTATCTGAAGAACTAGACTCCCTCACTACCAGAAAGAATTCTTGAATCTTTGCTGTTGGTGAAGTTCCTTCAGCATGAGGAAAGTAAGAAGCTATTACATCAGTATAAGATAAAATAAGAAAACTCGGACAAGAACTATGGCAGGTATATTTTTGCCTCATGAAGTATTCCAATAGACACAGTCGTGGTGAATAGCAAGAAATGGCTTCCTTATTTCACTTTCAGAGAACAGCACCCCAGACAGAGTCAGGCTCAGATTAGAGCCTGATTCACTCTCCACTGCTGGTCAGTAATGGGCTTCCCTGTTGGCTCAGATGGTAAAGAATCTGCCTGCAATGTAAGAGACCCGGGTTCGATTTGTTGGTCAGTACCAGGTAGATCATGGTTACTGTTCAGCTACTCACCCTTTGGTACTTTGCGTTGTCCAGGAAAGAAAGTACAAATTTAGTGACTGCAGCAAAATTATACAAAAACCTGGTGATGGGCAAGTACCCAAGTATTTGGTAGTTTGGGACAGTTTCACCTTTGCTTCTGTTGGCAGTCAGTGGCTGTGAGAGTACTTACCTAGTGAACAGATCTCCAGCCTTTTACAGGGCAGAGACAGTGAAGTTTGTCTGCATTCCAGAGCCAGGTTTTTGCTACAAGGGCTAATGGGGCAGCAGGCAAGCTCACTAATGCGGCATCAGTGGAGGAAAAGGTGATAGAATGTATATCGCAAGTGCTGTTGGTGGAGCTAAAGATTTATCAACCAGGAGGAAAATTGTTAGGCAGATAATCTTATTTATGGACCATCTGTAATCAGACCTTCCCTTTCCCTTCCCCACTCTTACGAAAAGGTTCTGAAGAGGGAGGATTCCCCTTTGCTAGGTGAGTTCTCTACATTTCTTTTGTTGTTGAAAATTTGTGTAGGGGAATTACGCTAAAAGGAGACACATAAAGATTAAATTGATCTACTGTCTGCATAATAAAGTGAGCGAGGCTGCAGAGTGGCCTGGGTAGTTACCTAGTGAGAACTTCACCCATGGTGGATTCATGTTGATGTATGGCAAAACCAATACAGTATTGTAAAGTAAAATAAAGTAAAATTAAAAATTAAAAAAAAAAAGATTTCTGAGAGCAGGTTAAGAATTTACTTTTCCTGCTGCCATTTGGAGGCACAGAGTAAAGATTTTAAATATTTATGTTTAGGTTTTTGGTTACTGTACTATTTCTCTGACTCCAAGATAGATGTGTTAAGAAATTTTTTCCTTAGTTTTTAATGGAAAATTGGAATTTTAAAGCATAAAATCAGAAATTAAAATAATTTTTGGCTCTCCATCCATATACGTATCTTTTCAATTAATGGCTAACCTAATTCAATTAATACCTTCATTAATAGCTAACATCTTAAATAGAGAACCACCGATAAGCAGTCGAGGACAGTGGAAACCAAAGAGGGTATAAAAAGACTGCTGAGCCCTTAGTTTATTTCCCATTTTTTGGTCAAATCGACTACAACAGAGTTACAATATTTTACTCTGCTATTTATCATGAAGAAAGCCTTTAATCAGTCCATTCTATCACTACATAAACTGGGGTTTTTAAAAAGTAGAATAAAATATGTGGGTGAAGTTAGTGAAAACCTTGGAATTTAAAATTTGACATTGTCTCTGAACTCATAGAAAATGTAACCTCCATTAATAACATTTAATTGACAACTTTGTAGGTCTATTAGGAGAATGCGCTTGCAATTACATTTAATCTACTATTAAATTCTAACTCATGAATACAGAAGTAACCCCCATTTGAAATGTTAATGATGCTGTTTGTGATATATTATGATATATATGATTCTGGAAAGTTAAATATGTGTCATTCAAGATGTCACACATAAATATAGAAATGAATCCAAATGAATGGTATTTTTTTAATCACCAACTAAATTAAAAATGTATTAAAGACAGATCTTTAAAAATTGTCTTCTAGAATAAAATGTGCATATATTACCTGTGTTTACTATTATTGCAGGTATGTGAATTAATAATTATAAGACATAGAGTATCTGGTTATTTGTACCATGTAACGGAAACCTGCCATTGTAATTGTTTCTTTTAGAAATACAGATAATTGTAATCCAGTGATTGCCTTTGTTCCAAGCAATGGATTTTAATTACATTTGGAAAATGTAATTAATAATAATTATATTATTACAACTGTACAATATTAATTACAATTATGTTATAATAAAGAACTCTAATTCCATTTGGAAAAAAATAGAAGTGATTTTCAAGCTCAAGGCATTCTTTCAAATCCTAAATGGTTTTTTCTTAAAATTATCATTATTCTCTTCAGAATAAGTATTTTTTTTCTTTTGACCCAGTTGACCTCAAAGTGCCTTGAATATATTGCATTTCTGACTCAATATTCAGCTTAAACAGATAAAAGGAGAGTCAGATAAATCTGAAAACTAGGGATATATTATTTTCTATTGTTAAAAGGTTAGGATGGGTTATTGTTGCTAAAAATTGTTGAACTGATGTAGATGAGTGAATTACAACAGGGCAGATGGCAGAAAATGCTTGGTCTCCAAGTCTTGTGAAGAAAAGTCACCTTACTTCAAGATGGGATCTTAGTTATTAGGAAAGTACCTCAGTGAATCAGTTTGATTTTGAGGTGTGTCTGATATTATTCACAGATTCATACCTTCGTATAAATCAAGATCAAAAGCATTCAGGATGAACGTTTTAACAAAATGGTCTTCATATAAGGGATATGCTAATCTTTATCCAGTGTCTAGATTGTTTAGTCAGTTCTGGAGCAAATTAACTCTTTTTTAAACTTTTTACCTTGTATTGGGGTGTAGCTGATTAACAATGTGGTAATCATCCTTAATTCTTAAAACTGTTTCATAGCATATTTGTAGACATCAGATTACCATTTTCTGGATAATAGTATCTTTACAATTCTCCATACTATAAATTCTAACCATTGGAAATATCCTCAGAATTTCAGGATAGAACAGATTTCAGTTAATACTGAATTACAGGGGGAAGGAGGACTTCACCTTTATTCCGAGTAAACCCTGTCTTGGTCTTTTGAAGAGACCTCCTCAAGGCACAAAAGCCATACAAGCATGTTAAATAACCCACCACGATATATAGCAGTATGCCGCAAAATCATTATTAAATGCTCCCAACAAAAGAGTCCAAAATGCAGTACTTGGATGCAGTCTCAAAAACGACAGAATGATCTCTGTTCATTTCCAAGGCAAACCATTCAATATCACGGTAATCCAAGTCTTTGCCCCAACCAGTAATGCTAAAGAAGCTGAGTTGAATGGTTTTATGAAGACCTACAAGACCTTTTAGAACTAACACCCAAAAAAGATGTCCTTTTCAATATAGGGGACTGGAATGCAAAAGTAGGAAGTCAAGAAACACCTGGAGTAACAGGCAAAATTGGCCTTGGAATGCAGAATGAAGCAGGGCAAAGACTAATAGAGTTTTGCCAAGAAAATGCGCTGGTCATAGCAAACACCCTCTTCCAACAACACAAGAGAAGACTCTACACATGGACATCACCAGATGGTCAACACCAAAATCAGATTGATTATATTCTTTGCAGCCAAAGATGGAGAAGCTCTATACAGTCAACAAAAACAAGACCAGGAGCTGACTATGGCTCAGATCATGAACTCCATATTGCCAAATTCAGAAATAAATTGAAGAAAGTAGGGAAAACCGCTAGACCATTCAGGTATGACCTAAATCAAATCCCTTATGATTATACAGTGGAAGTGAGAAATAGATTTAAGGGCCTAGATATGATAGATAGAGTGCCTGATGAACTATGGATGGAGGTTCGTGACATTGTACAGGAGACAGGGATCAAGAACATCCCCACGGAAAATAAATGCAAAAAAGCAAAATGGCTGTCTGGGGAGGCCTTACAAATAGCTGTGAAAAGAAGAGAGGTGAAAAGAAAAGGAGAAAAGGAAAGATATAAGCATCTGAATGCAGAGTTCCAAAGAATACCAAGAAGAGATAAGAAAGCCTTCTTCAGGGATCAATGCAAAGAAATCGAGGAAAACAACAGAATGGGAAAGACTAGAGATCTCTTCAAGAAAATTAGAGATACCAAGGGAACATTTCGTGCAAAGATGGGCTCGATAAAGGACAGAAATGGTATGGACCTAACAGAAGCAGAAGATATTAAGAAGAGGTGGCAAGAATACACAGAAGAACTGTAAAAAAAGGTCTTCATGACCCAGATAATCACGATGGTGTGATCACTCATCTACAGCCAGACATCCTGGAATGTGAAGTCAAGTGGGCCTTAGAAAGCATCACTAAAAACAAAGCTAGTGGAGGTGATGGAATTCCAGTGGAGCTGTTTCGAATCCTGAAAGATGATGGTGTGAAAGTGATGCACTCAGTATGCCAGCAAATTTGGAAAACTCAGCAGTGGCCACATGCCTGGAAAAGGTCAGTTTTCATTCCAATCCCAAATAAAGGCAACGCAAAAGAATGCTCAAACTACCGCACAATTGCACTCATCTCACATGCTAGTAAAGTAATGCTCAAAATTCTCCAAGCCAGACTTCAGCAATACGTGAACCGTGAACTTCCTGATGTTCAAGCTGGTTTTAGAAAAGGCAGAGGAACCAGAGGTCAAATTACCAACATCCGCTGGATCATAGAAAAAGCAAGAGAGTTCCAGAAAAACATCTATTTCTGCTTTATTGACTATGCCAAAGGCTTTGACTGTGTGGATCACAATAAACTGTGGAAAATTCTGAGAGAGATGGGAATACCAGACCACCTGACTTGCCTCTTGAGAAATCTGTATGCAGGTCAGGAAGCAACAGTTAGAACTGGACATGGAACAACAGACTGGTCCCAAATAGGAAAAGGAGTACATCAAGGCTGTATATTGTCACCCTACTTATTTAACTTCTATGCAGAGTACATCATGAGAAACGCTGGACTGGAAGAAACACAAGCTGGACTCAAGATTGCCGGGAGAAATATCAATCACCTCAGATATGCAGATGGCACCACCCTTATGGCAGAAAGTGAAGAGGAACTAAAAAGTCTCTTGATGAAAGTGAAAGAGGAGAGTGAAAAAGCTGGCCCAAAGCTCAACATTCAGAAAACGAAGATCATGGCATCCAGTCCCATCACTTCATGGCAGATAGATGGGGAAACAGTGGAAACAGTGTCAGACTTTATTTTGGGGGCTCCAAAATCACTGCAGATGGTGACTGCAGACATGAAATTAAAAGATGCTTACTCCTTGGAAGAAAAGTTATGACCAACCTAGATAGCATATTCAAAAGCAGAGATATTACTTTGCCGACTAAAGTCCGTCTAGTCAAGGCTATAGTTTTTCCAGTAGTCATGTATGGATGTGAGAGTTGGACTGTGAAGAAGGCTGAGCACTGAAGAATTGATGCTTTTGAAGTGTGGTGTTGGAGAAGACTCTTGAGAGTCCCTTGGACTGCAAGGAGATCCAACCAGTCCATTCTGAAGGAGATCAGCCCTGGGAGTTCTTTGGAAGGAATGATGCGAAAGCTGAAGCTTCAGTGCTTTGGCCACCTCATGTGAAGAGTTGACTCATTGGAAAAGCCTCTGATGCTGGGAGGGATTGAGGGCAGGAGGAGAAGGGGACGACAGAGGATGAGATGGCTGGATGGCATCACTGACTCGATGGACGTGAGTCTGAGTGAACTCTGGGAGTTAGTGATAGACAGGGTGGCTTGGCATGCTGCAATTCATGGGTCACAAAGAGTCGGACACGACTGAGCGACTGAACTGAACCGAAGAAAGTCCTGAAGTAACCAGAACAAATCACACATAAAATAGTGAAAAATTAACAAGATTTTAACTTCAGTACTGCTACCGCTGCTAAGTTGCTTCAGTCGTGTCCAACTGTGTGCGACCCCATGGACAGCAGCCCACCAGGCTCCTCCATCCATGGGACTTTCCAGGCAGGAGTACTGGAGTGGGGTGCCATTGCCTTCTCTGTTAACTTCAGTAGGGTTCTGCAATTTTAACTAGGGCCTTAACTGATCATAATACACAAATTTTCTTAACTGCCTTCTTGAATGACCAAAGTTCTAAAGCTGTCAGGATCAATTCAAATAAAAGGAGATGCGATAGAAAAGAGAGAGAAAAAAAAATATCAACAACATACCATCACAGAAAAAAGTGTTTTCTGTATAAAAATCCAGACTTTGAGACAAAAACATCTATATGTTGAGAATATCAGAGTTCATCTTTATTAAAAAATGAATTTTAAACTACTCAGGCATCATCTTAGATTCCTAGAGGATAAAGGATATCCTAAAATGGAGATATATACTGACTGGAAACAAATTTTTTGGAAATGTGTCACAGAAAGTCATACAATCTGAACTTGAACATTTTTCAAATACCATTGGCTTTAACACAATTGTTATATAGCTTTTTTGTTTCACAAAGAAATTAAAAACTAAAACCAATACACACACACACACATATAAATATACTGGGATATAAAGGTGCTAATTAAAACACAGTCCACATATTAGGAAATGATCTGGCTGTGATTATTTGCGCTGTATTGATTACCAAAGTTGTTGGTAAGTTTCATTGGTTAAGTAGATGTCTTCCTTGTAAACACTGCTTCATGACGGAATTTCTTGAAGTCACATGTTAAGAAGAGTCGATCCCTAATAATCAGGAAAATGATGAGCAAAATGTTGAATATGTGACCAAAGATGAACAAGCTATTATTTTTCCATACAAGATCTTTCAAGCAGGACTAGCTAAACAATTTGCAGGGCTCAGAACAAAAGGAAAATGCAAGTGTTCAAAAATCTTAAGAATTTCAGTACAGCAAGAGCAGAACAGGTAGCTCAGAGGTTAAAGCTTCTGCCCGCAATGCGGGAGCCCTGGGTTCGATCCCTGGGTCAGGAAGATCCTCCGGAGCAGGAAATGGCAACCCACTCCAGTATTCTTGCCTGGAGTATCCCATGGACGGAGGAGCTTGGTGGGCTACAGTCCACGGGGTCACAAAGAGTTGGACACGACTGAGCGACTTCACTTTCACTTTCAAGAGGAGAACACTGACTGAAGTTTGGGGTCCGTCTGGCTGCAGAGCTCTGCGCCGCGTGTCCACGAAGCCTGACCTACCACCAAGCATACAGGAGTCCTGACTGCGGGAAATTCTTGGAATTTTGGAAAGACAGTTGTTACCTTAATTTTTAATGAAAGATATAATGATGATGCACCCAAGAACCAGTTGGGAAAGTTGTGATAATTATTCGGTTAAAATATATATTCTGATGGCTAGTGACAAGTTACATATATTTACTGTGTAAAGGGAATTTTGAGTGGCTTAATAGATACAGCTAATTGAAATGATCCTGAGTAGTATGTAGCATGCACTCTGACTAGTTTCTAAAACTAATTTAGAATTCAGCAGAATAATGTGAAGTCTTTTACTACTTAATTAAACTTCTGTAACGCCTGTTTTACCAAGATGAATAAAATACATAAATTGTATGAGGTGACATCTAATGCACACAAAAAAGAGAAATGTAAAAATCAGAACAGTGGGTACATTAAACTGATTCTTAATAATTGAAACCAATTTAATCATTTGAGATTATTTTATTCTAGCTGACGTAATACTGTAGCAGTTATATTCTAATTATAACCTGTTTCATTTTACCCTGCCTTTCTAGTTAATTATTACAGTCAATTTGTAAAATGACATGGTTCCACATTTGCATAGGTCACTATTAAATAAATGAATAGCTGAAATTACTCTAGCATTGAAGTGTCAACTTTGGTAGAAGTCAAGAGGACTTCAAATGTTCTTCTAACACCCCTTAATGTGTTAATGACCACTATTAAACTGCAATTAAAAGGCCAGGAAAAATGCATGAAACAGTTAATAGAAAAATAGCACAGACACAATTAAACCGACTCTAGATTTTTTTTTTTTTGGACTGATAGAAAATAAGGTGATATGCTGTAAGTACTGTAGTGTGAATCTATTTCCAACTCAAGGCAGAGTTGACAGTTTAATGATAACAAATCATAGGCTGCCTTTTTGGGGAGCACTGAACGTCAGTTTAAAATTAACATCAGTAGTAAACAAGACAATGTGGTGATTTTACCTTGTATTTAAATTACTACTTATTATGGTACTAAATAATAGCTTTAAATAACTTGGTGTCCAGATTACTGATATACAGTCTATCTGTGAGAGAAAGAGAGAGACAGTACTGAAAGATATGTTTAAGTTTTTGTCATCCTAAATAAAGGATAAACGTATGTCTTTGCTGTGCAGTCTTGATCAAGTTGCCTGTGAAACCTTTCCCTGAGTCTGTTCCACACTGAAACCCTAACGCTGTCATTAGAACGCTTCACTCAGCATAGACTGTACTTCCAAGTCTCATGGATTTTGTTTAACTTGAAATATACAGAAAAAAAAAAAAAACAGTTAAAATTATGCATAAACATTCAACTTGTGAGAAGCATCTTAAAGCCAAAAGAGGTTAGATACTTTGAACAAAGGACGCTTTTTGCAAATTAAAACACAGTTGAAGTGGGGTTTTTTCCCTTAAATATTAGTATTTGCCTGAATTTTTTCTCTTGTCCAGTGAAAGTCACTTTGGGATTTATCAGGTGCTATTTACTGAGTATAAGACATTCGATGTATGCATCAACTGTTTATGTTAAAGTATCCATTAGAACATTTACAGATGAGCATGATGGCTAACTATAGTTGTGAACACAAATGAAGAAAGAATAGGGTGCTATGACAGTTACCAGGGTAACTTAAGTACAGATTCATATCCACATCTTTTTTCCATGATTATATTACTGTTTCAGCCATAACTAGATTTCCACCTTGAATCAACAATGTTGTCTTAGTTCTACACTTAAATTCTTATACAAAGTTCATTACAATTTTAAGCAAACATATGTCCATGATAAAATCATGGACAACACTGAATTCTTGATATGAGCATCCTAGTCATCTCTTATTATTGATCTTAATAATATCTGGAATATAGCATTAGTGGTAGGCTATAATGGTTCATTAGGTATATATATTAAAATATATATATATATATATATATAAATATATAAGTATACACACACATACACATGGACATCACCAGATGGTCAACACTGAAATCAGATTGATTATATTCTTCACAGCCAAAGATGGAGAAGCCCTATAGTCAGCAAAAAAAGGACTGGGAGCTGACTGTGGCTCAGATCATGAACTTCTTATTGCCAAATTCAGACTTAAATTGAAGAAAGTAGGGAAAACAACTAGACCATTCAAGTATGACCTAAATTGAATCCCTAATGATTATACAGTGGAAGTGAGAAACAGTTTTAAGGGATTAGATCTGATAGACGCAGTGCCTGAAAACTATGGACAGAGGTTAGTGACATTGAACAGGAGACAGGGAGCAAGACCATCCCCCAGGAAAAGAAATGCAAAAAACCAAAATGGCTGTCTGAGGAGGCCTTACAAATAGCTGTGAAAAGAGAAGTGAACTGCAAAGGAGAATAGGAAAGATATACCCATTTGAATGCAGAGTTCCAAAGAATAGCTAGGAGAGATAAGAAAGACTTCCTCAGTGATCAATGCAAAGAAATAGAGGGAAACAATAGAATGGGAAAGATTAGAGATCTCTTCAAGAAAATTAGAGGCACCAAGGAAACATTTCATACAAAGATGGACACAGTAAAGGACAGAAATGATATGAACCTAACAGCAGCACAAAATAATAAGAAGAGGTGGCAAGAATACACAGAAGAACTGTACAGAAAAGATCTTTATGATCCACATAATAATGATGGTGTGATCACTCACCTAGAGCCAGACATCCTGGAATGTGAAGTCAAGTGGGCCTTAGGAAGCATCACTAAGAACAAAGCTAGTGGAGGTAATGGAATTCCAATTGTTATTTAAAATCCTAAAAGAGAATGCTATGAAAGTGGTTCACTCAATATGCTGGCAAATTTGGGAAACTCAGCAGTGGCCACAGGACTGGAATCCAAGCCCTAAGAAAGGCAATGCCAAAGAATGATCAAACTACCACACAATTGCACTCATCTCACATGCTAGTAAAGTAATGCTCAAAATTCTCCAAGCCAGGCTTCAACAGTACATGAACTGTGAACTTCTAGATATTTAAGTGAGATCCAGAAGAGGTAGAGGAACCAGAGATCGAACTGCCAAAATCCATTGGAAAAAAGCAAGAGAGTTCAGAAAAACATATTTCTGCTTTATTGACTATGCCAAAGTCTTTGACTGTGTGGATCACAATAAACTGGAAAACTCTTCAAGAGATAGGAATACCAGACCACCTGACCTGCCTCTTGAGAAACCTATATGCAGGTCAGGAAGCAACAGTTAGATCTGGACATGGAACAACAGACTGGTCCCAAATAGGAAAAGGAGTACGTCAAGGCTGTATATTGTCACCCTGCTTATTTAACTTATATGCAGAGTGCATCATGAGAAACGCTGGGCTGGGGGAAGCACAGGCTGGAATCAAGATTGCCAGGAGAAATATCAATAACCTCAGATATGCAGATGACACCACATTTATGGCAGAAAATGAAGAGGAACTAAAGAGCCTCTTGATGAAAGTGAAAGAGGAGAGTGAAAAAGTTGGCTTAAAGCTCAACATTCAGAAAACGAAGATCATGGCATCCGGTCCCATCACTTCATGGGAAATAGATGGGGAAACAGTGGAGAGAGTGGAAACAGTGGCTGACTTTATTTTAGGGGGCTCCAAAATCACTGCAGATGGTGATTGCAGCCATGAAATTCAAAGATGCTTACTCCTTGGAAGGAAAGTTATTACCAACCTAGATAGCATATTGAAAAGCAGAGACATTATTTTGCCAACAAAGATCCATCTAGTCAAGGCTATGGTTTTTCCAGTGGTCAAGTATGGATGTGAGAGTCAGACTATAAAGAAAGCTGAGTGCCAAAGAATTGATGCTTTTGAACTGTGATGTTAGAGAAGACTCTTGAGAGTTTCTTGGACACCAAGGAGGTACAACCAGTCCATCCTAAAGGAAATAAGTCCTGAATATTCATTGGAAGGGCTGATATGGAAGCTGAAGCTCCAATATTTTGGCCACCTGTTACAAAGAGATGACTCATTTGAAAAGACCCTGATGCTGTTAAAGATTAGGGGCAGGAGAAGAAGGGGACAACAGAGGATGAGATGGCTGAATGGCATCACTGACTCAATGGACATGAGTCTGAGTAAACTCCAGGAGTTGGTGATGGACAGGGAGGCCTGTGCTGCAGTCCATGGGGTCGCAAACAGTTGGACACGACTGAGTGACTGAACTGAACATACATATGTCTATCTATCTATATATTATATACTACATCAAAATCATGATTTCCCTAGTGGCTCAGTGATAAAGAATACACCTACCAATGCAGGAGATGCGGGTTCAATCCTTGGGTTTGGAAGACCCCCTGGAGAAGGAAATGACAATCCACTCCAGTATTCTTGCCTGGGAAATCCCATGGACAGAGGAGCCTGGAAGGAAGGCTACAGTCCATTGTATTGCAAAAGAGTCAGATAAGACTTAGTAACCAAACAACAACAACAATGCTATTGAGTACTTAATGAAAATTTTCCCACTAGTCACACTTGAGACACAGGTCAAGTGACTTTTGACATTGTTTTTGTTTACTAGCTAAGTCATATCTGACTCTTTTGTGACCCCATAGGTTTATGGGATCCTCTGCCCATGGGATTTCCCAGGCAAGAACGCTGGAGTGGGTTGCCATTTCCTTCTCCAGGGGATCTTCCCGACTCAGGGATCGAACCCCCGCCTCCTGCACGGGCAGGCAGGGTCTTTACCACTGAGCCACCAGGGAAGCCCACACTCACTATCACAGAAGTGCTTCATATTAGTTTAAGAGAGAAACAAAGTATCTATTTTACTATTACAGCCAAAAATTGGAAAATTTCTTAGTGACATCAACGTCAGTTTCCACATACGAAGAGCAAGTCAATAAGCCACTCTACAGGTTCCTTAAATGTCAGATAACCAAAAGTGGTCAGGAGAACATTTGTCAATCACATGGCACTCAGTATGTAAATTAAAAATTAACAATGAATATTTCAAAAGTGTTATGACACCCTCTTTCAGAGGTCATGGAAAATAAGTTGGAATAACTCTCAACTACTACCAAAGGGTATTTTAAAAGAAAATTTGTTTTTGATTTACTCTGATATGCAAATACCCACCGTATAAATTCTGTTGTCTCTAATTTTTAAAAAATATTTATTGATTCTTTTTTAAAAATTTGTTTTCTGCTTAGAAGCTCTCCTTAACAGTAAAACTTTTTTTCTCTAATTTTTGTCCAAAAGAAAAAAAGGAAAAAGAGCCATGTAGTAGTTACTTCCATAATTAAAACCTAGCACATTTGAATCAGTAAAACAAAAGTGCCAATTTGAATGTCACTTTCCTTATGTACATAAAATGGCAATTGAAACAAGGTTATATTATTTTCTGTGTCTCAGTCTCAGGTTTTTTTTTCAAAGCTGTTTAATAGATTCAATGAGTGGCCTTCAGTCCCATGTGACATGTTTCAAATCAAAAAATGAAGCTAGGAGTAACTTGTATATATATGCATATATATATACATATATACACATTTTTTTTGGTAATGGCGGTACTTTATCATGACAAAGAAAGGAGATATGCAGGAGACAGCGACACATTGTTGGTCTCCTAAGTGTTCCTCCTAGAACAGGTAGAGAGGAAAGAGGACACAGTGACTTTGATATGCTTTGAAACAAAAAGAAAACGATAACACACATAGAGAAAGCCATCAAATAAAGACATTATGGCTAATATTTGCTATCAATCTTCATGAACAGGAAGAGATCCAACTACTCTTGATCTTCAAAGAAGCTGAAGTTAATATAATGCCATTCTACATTATTTGGTCTGTATTGACTTACTATAGTTAAAACGTGCTTAAAAATATTTTAAAATATGTGTTAGATGTGAAAAACTTGCCACTAGGCTAGAACTACTCAAAGAGCAAAGGAAGTATTCTTCATGAGAATAAAAAGTAGGAAGTGAATCATGTAGAATCATGAAGGTAGCAGATGCTGCAATCTGATAATCTCTGTGTTCCTCGTTTATCAACAAGTCATGGTCTGATTACAAATATGGCCAATAACATTAGGACCTATTTTTGCACAACTTGAATAGTCACAACTTCATCAGATAAGTAGGGTCAGGCTTGAAGAATTGAAGGCAACACAAATGCAGAAAAGAAGTTTCAGATAAACACACAGGAATCAGGAATCAAGATGATGAGCCAAGGTCAGAAATGCCAGAGTGTAGGTCCCAAGGACCTGATCGTGTATTTTATGAAGCAGCAATAATGATCTAATCACCTTCTGGAGTCTTCTTTTATTAATAGATCACACTGTGGCTTGGTGAGGGGGCGGTGGAAAGGATTCTCTTTATTTTCTCTCAACCCTCCCCCTGTCACATGATTCTTTTTATCCTGGAAAGAAACTAGATTTTGTACCAACAGAAGAACCAAGGTCAGAAATCAGCATGTGGACAGGAAGTCTTCAGGGGAGAGTAAAAGAGGTTCAGCCTTGATCTCTCACCACCTTGCTTAAGAACGCGCAGTGACAGGGGAAGAAGGATCTAGTCTCTAGCCAACATATGACATAAGCTGACTCCAAGAAAGAAGTATATAAGTAATGGGGATGGGGAAACCTCATAAAATTCAATAATCAAGTGATTCATTTCCATAGGAAGATGTTTTTATACAGCTTTTTTTTTTCTCAACAGTTTATTCTCCTGCCAGACAGTAGTGCTAATCAGGTTATGAGATGTCCCCTACAAATGTAGGCCTGCCACTATTCTTTGAGACATATGCATAAAGAAAGTATTCAAGGTACTTTGGCCACAAAATCTTTACATTATCTCATATAACTCCTTATATATTCTTATAATAATTTTAGAGACATATTTATTCAATCATTTATCAACTACACATGAATCTTACCTAATATAAAGTACGTGGTAAACATAGTGGTAGACACTCAGATGAATCAGGCAGGAGTCTCTTTCTACTTAAGCAACTAACAGTGTCACCTAGAGTCTGATAGTGGAAATTAAAAGTGCACACACACAGAACACAGTACAATCAATGTGTTAGGAAAGTTCAGAGGCAGAAAACACTATTTGTTAGTTGGAATCCAGGAAGTTTTCAAAAAGCTGCCTCTTAATGAGCAAGTAGAATTCAGATACATCCAAGTTGAGAGGAGAGCCCTTGGCGGAGATAATACAAACAATGGCAGAGCTGAAAGTCTAATTCTGTCGGGGATATAAGAATATATTCCCCACTTCACTGGCGTATTGGGTCACAAAGACAGATTGGATAGAAAAGAAGATTGGAGCCAGATTACAGAACATCTTTGAAAAATGAACTTCATTTGACAGGCATGGATGGAAACGCAGGAGGTTTTAGAAGCATGTAAGTGGTGTAACTCAAGTTACACATCAGAAAGATGTGTCTGGCAGTGGTACTGAGGGGAACGCTGGGAGACAGAAAGTGAAGGAGGTGTTTGCATATTAGAGCTGTATAAAACTCAAATGTGGAAATTGAGTATATTATCGGTTTACTCATTGTAGGAAAGCATCTTCATAGTTCACCTTTAGAGCTGTAAAGATTTGAGTACTCTTCCACTCTTCTAGACTGGCTTAGAAATTGATCTCATGTTGTCCTGGCAACCTACGTATCTTCAAGCAGGTCCTTTTATCCATAGTTTAGCTGGTATCGCTGCTGCTGCTGCCGCTAAGTCACTTCAGTCGTGTCCGACTCTGTGCGACCCCATAGACAGCAGCCCACCAGGCTCCCCCGTCCCTGGGATTCTCCAGGCAAGAACACTGGAGTGGGTTGCCATTTCCTTCTCCAATGCATGAAAGTGAAAAGTGAAAGTGAAGTCGCTCAGCCCTATCCGACTCTTCGCGACCCCATGGACTGCAGCCCACCAGGCTCCTCCGTCCATCAGATTTTACATACATAAAAGCTCTCTGTGAATAACTTAACTGATTTTTTTAAATCATGAAAGTTACTATAATAAGCATGGCTATCAAAACAATTCAGTTATTTTGTCATTC
Organism: Capra hircus; assembly: GCF_001704415.2. Lineage (NCBI taxonomy): Eukaryota > Metazoa > Chordata > Mammalia > Artiodactyla > Bovidae > Capra > Capra hircus. The sequence continues at coordinate 67,470,036 of NC_030811.1, forward strand.
TCTTTTTTTTTTTAAGTTTTTGTTTTAATTTCAGGGAATTTCCATTACAAGTGTTCAGGAGATACACACACACACACACACACACACACACACATATAAATTGGAATTCCATTCATCTTTGAGAATGTTTGGGGAAATACAGGAGAAAATTAAAAAAAGCTTGGGACAACAAAAATAAAAAGAACTAAGTATAGATTAGAAACATGAAACTTAGAAGGACACAGAAATAACTATATCAGGAGAAATGAAAGGGGAAAAGTCCTGACATGCATTTCAAAACTTCTTTAGGCTGAAGGAGAAAAATAGGCAAATGACTTAATTAGATCAATTTACAATTTTAACTTTAAGGCCAATTAAAGAGGTAACTCAGAAGATTGAAGAAAAAGAGAGTCTAAGAAGAAGTGTAAGGAAAGATACAGAAAAAAGAATGAAAGATTAAAAAAAATAAACAATGGATATAGGAAGAGATTGCAAAGAAAAGGAAATAGAAGGAAAACTATTAAAAGGATACATGTACTGGAAAAAGTAAGATATGTCCAAATACTCAGCTATATAACTCTGGGAAGGTTCAAGTTGAAATAGAGCCACTCTAATTAACTTACATATTTTTAAATATTGTAAAAGTATCCTTTCAAAATGCACTTAAAGCAAAATTTAAAAGCCTATAAAAGTCCAACTCAATTTTTTTCAAAATGCAAGTTTTGATCAATTTTCTTTCTACAATAAATTGTTTTATAATTCAATTAGAACTATTAATCTTTTTCCTTAATTTTCAAAGAGAACATTTTAAAATCAGCACTTGCTTTGAATACACTAGAATGAATTATTTGTTCACATTGTTAAAAATGTTACCAGATTCTAAACAAAAAAATTAATTGTAAAGTTGAGAAAATGTAGGTCTATTTAAAGCTGAGATGACAGTTGTTGAGCATTGTGATGTATCATCTTGACATGAACTGAATGAGGTAGATTAGTGACTGACACTAGCAATGTCAGAATTTACATTACAGCACACACAAACTCCATGGAAATATACTATTAGCATCCACAGTAAGCAGTGATGAGTAATGAGATTAAAATTGACAACGTCAATAGTCATAAGCCCTTGCAGTCAAGAATAATGAACTACATGTGTGCATATAGGTGTGCATATATATATGTATGTATATATAAAATTAAATATACCTTTCATCCCTTCCATCAAGATTAAATTTTGTGTGGCAATAAACGTTCTGAATACATAGATGATAAAATTAATTTTGATGTACATTAAATGTAGACTACATTTGCCGCAAAGTACAATAACAAAGATGGTGTGATAATAATGCTCTAGAAATGAGTGATCTGAAATACAAGCTTTTCGTACTTCACATCTAAAAATAACCAAGAAAATATCTTTTTCTCTTTAACTTATGCTATGATAATTAAGTTAACCTTGTGAACACTTGATCCTGAAGTGCTCTGAGAACGAGATAAAAAGTGTTTTTAATGTAACTATCTCATATATTAGAATCTTAAAAATATAATTTAGAAAGGGTGACATATCTTCCTTAGAGTTTTGTTTGGAAATTAGAACTTATGAGAGAAAAATATATTGTATCTTAGTACTGTTTAGTTAGTAATTACAAAGCATGCAAAAATTTCCTAAGTGATATTAGTTCATGTTTAACAATGCTTTGAAAATCATTGTTACAATTGTAAAATTTAACACAATGTTATGAGTGTCTATGCACATCCTCTTTGATTCGTGTAGTTTTATTTTTCTTTTCAGGAGATATTCTTATTTTCTTTTCCCATTTAATTCCTTTTTTCTTTTTAGAGGCAATTTGAAAAATATTGTAGACTCCTCTCTGTAGTTGTTAAGGCATCTGAGGTTGACAAAGGAATTTTACTCAGTTCTGTGTGTTAGTAACCCCTGCACCAGCAAGTTCAGAAACCTGATGTACAGCCAGGGAGAAAGCAAGGGGCGTGGAGAGAGACATGGCTCACAAGTCCTATTCAATGACATGGAGGCGGACAACTGGCAGTGGCTGGGCTGTGTGGTGGCAGCGAGGGGCACATCCAAGAAAGTACTGTCTAACCCCCAGTAAGCCTGAGTGGATCAAAATGAAAGAGCGTGAGGAAAGAATAGTAGGATCCAATCCAGGAAAACCAAAGAGGCATTCAGCTTTTGGCAGCTAAGTAAAGTAGATTGCTGAGTTCTTAAATAAAAGAGACTGTTGTGAATTCTTTTTACTTCCCCTTTAAGAGTAGCAAAATATCTAGGCTTTCACAGAAGAAACATTCAATTCATTAGGAATTAACTTCATACCAATCATGTACACCCATACACAGATCTATCTTTTCCATCATTTGCACTTAGATTAAGGTTTAATAATTGTATAGAAATGACATTATTTTTTCATATTTGAAAACTACTTCTTAGCTTTTCTGCTATATTTCAGGTATTATGAATACAAAATTCACACACATATTTATATTACATTCTATAAATATACTATATGTTTACAATACAGGAGAAAAATCTCAGACTTTTTTATAGAAGATAAAATTTGAGTGAACCGAACTATAATTTTCACAATTACTTCACTGCTGACATATTTATATATGTATATAATATGTTTTATACACCCAAACATATCATCTCTCTGCTGTCTACATTTGCTTTATGGTTCCAGCATTCAATGAATCCATAGTTTGGTTCAGGTTTCTGGTTCCAAGAGACTGCATATATCTGTTTTTAGCAAAAGTACAACTTTTGGTTTGAAAACCACATAAAGAACGAACCTATAAAAAGTTAAATATGCTAACAGAGGGAAAATAAGGGTAAATAAATCATCCTTAAAACCTGAAAATGGAAAGGAAAGAACATAAATATGTAGATGTATTATATTTCATAATTGAGAGAAAATATTATTTAGAATATAGTGAGTTATATTTCCTAGTTATTTAGACGTTTTTTCATAGTTCTTTCTGTTTCTCAGGAAAATATTTTCAGAATAATTCTTAAGTTTTCCAATGCCTCTTTTCATTTTAAACCCTATTTTATAAAATATCTAATTCTGACATCACTGTTCACACTGGATCGATTATCTAGTCTGAATAAACTTTAATTGAGCTATTTAAAACATGTGCAGCTGTTGTGAAGTGAAAAAGGCAGATAGTTTACCTCATTAGTATTAATTTAAATGGTCATGGCTTTGTACATTTTTATGTGCAGAGTATATGCTTTTATAGTAAGTCTTCAGTCAGTTTTTAAAAAAGAATGAACATATAAGATAGATTTTGCAATCACTTAGATACATTTGTTTTCTGGATGAGTCAAAACACTGGAAAGTACACTTACTTTTATACAATTTTTTAACAGGCTTTCCAATAAATGGTAATAATCTGAATTATTTTAAATTCATTTATATTGTTAACCTGATGATTTCTCAAGCATTTTTGTTTATTTTAGTTTGTATTATTTCAAACATATTTACCATAACATACAGAGAATTCTTTGGTAAATGTCTCACAAGTTCAATATTTGACTTATTTTTGTGTGTTCTCAAAGTTAAAGCAGAAGATAAATTAATTTTAAGCATTTTTTAAAAATTCATGACATTCATAATTTGACTTGTGCAAGGTGTTGTTTGTTGGTTTGCTTTGGTTTGGTTTCTCTGACATCAAATTTTCAGGTGTGTAATTTTTTTTATTTCAAAGAATAAATATTTCAGCATTTATTACTATTTCCTTTAATAGTACCTCTCTTTTTGTGGATTCTCTGACATCTCAAAGAGATGAGTCACCTTTGACATGCTGACTCATTCTGGTCAACTATCAGTTCAGTTCAGTTCAGTCGCTCATAGTTCTATGTATTTGGCTTTCATTGTTATACATTTAAATAACTAATTGCTTGGGAGTTTTAATCTGATCTTATTTTTTGCTTATTTCATTTAAGGCTGAGCATTGAAAACAAATGTTAGAATGCCTGAATTTTAGAAATTAGAAATGGTCTTGCTCTTAAAGAACGCATGCATGCTAAGTCACTTCAGTCACCTCCAACTCTTTGTGACACTACGGACTGCAGCCAGCCAGGCTCCTCTGTTCATAGGATTCTCCATGCAAGAATACTGGAGAGGGTTGCCATGCCCTCCTGCAGGGGATCTTTCTGACCCAGGGATTGAACCAGCATCTCTTATGTATCTTGCATTGACAGGTAGGTTCTTTGACACTAGTGCCACCTGGGAAGCCCCTCTTTAAGTATATTTGGTACTTAAAAAAAAATTCTGATATGTAAGGGTACTCAGATGAATATTTACGTGTATGTGTTATAAATATAAGAGAATGTGTGTGTGTGTGTGTGTGTGTGTATGAAATAAAAACCCTAGTGACTTTAACCATGGCACAGTCACCCAATTTGACAAATCTGTACATGCTAACACTCCACTTATAGGAATGTTCCTGTTTATCTCCTGGTCTTCTGTTTATAACCTTGTCTTTTTTCCCCAGTTCCCAAACAGTGGTAAAATAAATGTGTAAGTATTTGTGTATGAGGGAAGTGTATGCTAAATATGCAGATATTTATACTGTTGTATTTGCATAATACTTAAATCACTTTAAATTCAAAATAAAACAGGGGGAAATACTTAACATATGTGTATCAGTAAGACTAAAAGCAAAACATTTTAGAACATATCTACATATACTTAAAAAAGACTAATAAGTCCAGTATTCAGATATGTTCGAGGAAAAAGATGATATTTTCCTCAAATGTTAAGTAGACTCTGTTCTTGAGCTGGCAGCATTTGAAGAGAGTTTTATTTCTGTATTTTGTATTTTTCCATCAAATCTTCTCAGACTTTGTTCTTCGGAGTCATTGAAAGACATTAATCTTAAAAGTTACTATTTATGTGCCAGGCAAGAAGTTAATAAGAACTTTTCATGCATTATTGTATTCAGTCTTTAGCCACAAAGCTGTGAGTTCGATATTATAATTCCTATTTTACAGGTTGGTTAAGAAATCACCTAAGGTCACATAGCTACTAACGTGGTAGATCCAGATCTCAAACCAAAGTTAATGCTACAAGCATTATAATATGTGGAATATGCTAGAAACAACTAAAATTTGCCCTCCAGAATCTGATAGGAATGCTTTTTGTTCTAATGGAGGGAAAAAAAAAAAGCCAACAACTTGAATGAGGGTATCATTCTTCATTAGAGGGGGCACAAATAGATACTGCTTTATTTCCTTCCTAAGAATCAGTCAGTTATTACCTAGAATATTAGAACTTCTAATTTGTCTCCAAAATTCTTATGATTTTATAAGACAGAAACTTTTGGATTTAAAATTCATGGTAATGTAAATTTCTTATTCCATATTATATACATATCTATAGATGATTGTATAAATAAATTTATTAGCAATTCAAATTTCTAATGTTCTCAGAATCAAGGATTAAATATTTAAAAATGAAAATACATAGTATCATCCTAAAATATGTATTTTATCTGGGAATCATTCAGTGGAATCTACCCTTACTTTCACTGTGCCATGTCAGATTTTCCTTCCTTTTTCATGACAAGGTCTCTTAAGGAGAATTCCTATTTATAACAAGTGACAAAGGAAGCAAAAATCCAGTCCAATAAATATGTAGAAAAGTCCAACTCATTTTATGGATTGAAATAATTTAACAAAATAGACAAATTAAAACCTACTTAACAAGTTTGAAAAATAGCATCATAAGCACTGTAGAAAAATAACTGGATCATATTTTAAGATTTACTGTGCCTACTCTGTGTAACATACTGTGCTAGTGCTTGATAATGCATTCAAATTTAACACAAAAGTTTTAAAATTATATTTAAATATAAGTCTACTGCAGTCTTTAAAAGGCATGCTTTAAAATGTTACAAATGACTTATTTGAAAAACATAAACAGACTCACAGATTTTGAAAACAAATTCATGGTTACTAAGGTGGAAACAGGGTAGGGATAAATTAGGTACTTGAGATTAACACACACACTCTCAGTTCTGTTCGCTTCAGTCGCTCAGTCGTGTCTGACTCTTTGCGACCCCATGATTCGCAGCATGCCAGGCCTCCCTGTCCATTACCATCTCCTGGAGTTCACTCAGACTACGTCCATCGAGTCCGTGATGCCATCCAGCCATCTCATCCTCGGTCATCCCCTTTTCTTCCTGCCCCCAATCCTCCCAGCATCAGAGTCTTTTCCAATGAGTCAACTCTTCACATGAGGTGGCCAAAGTACTGGAGCTTCAGCTTTAGCATCATTCCTTCCAAAGAAATTCCAGGGTTGATCTCCTTCAGAATGGACTAGTTGGATCTCCTTGCAGTCCAAGGGACTCTCAAGAGTCTTCTCCAACACCACACTTCAAATGCATCAATTCTTTGGCACTCAGCCTTCTTCACAGTCCAACTCTCACATCCATACATGACCACAGGAAAAACCATAGCCTTGACTAGATGGACCTTAGTCGGCAAAGTAATGTCTCTGCTTTTGAATATACTATCTAGGTTGGTCATAACTTTTCTTCCAAGGAGTAAGCGTCTTTTAATTTCATGGCTGCAGTCACCATCTGCAGTGATTTTGGAGCCCAAAAAAATAAAGTCTGACACTGTTTCCCCATCTATTTCCCATGAAGTAATGGGACCAGATGCCATGATCTTCGTTTTCTGAATGTTGAGCTTTAAGCCAACTTTTTCACCTTCCTCTTTCACTTTCATCAAGAGTCTTTTTAGCTTCTCTTCACTTTCTGCCATAAGGGTGGTGTCATCGGCATATGGGAGGTTATTGATATTTCTCCCGGCAATCTTGATTCCAGCTTGTGTTTCTTCCAGTCCAGCATTTCTCATGTACTCTGCATAGAAGTTAAATAAGCAGGGTGACAATATACAGCTTTGATGTACTCCTTTTCCTATTTGGAACCAGTCTGTTGTTCCATGTCCAGTTCTAACTGTTGCTTCCTGGCCTGCATACAGATTTCTCAAGAGGCAGGTTAGGTGGTCTGGTGTTCCCATCTCTCTCAGAATTTTCCACAGTTTATTGTGATCCACACAGTCAAAGGTTTTGGCATAGTCAATAAAACAGAAATAGATGTTTTTCTGGAACTCTCTTGCTTTTTCCATGATCCAGTGGATGTTGGCAATTTGATCTCTGGTTCCTCTGCCTTTTCTAAAACCAGCTTGAACATCTGGGAGTTCACGGTTCATGTATACTACATATAAAATAAATAACCAAGGACCTACTGTATAGTATGGAAAACTCTACTCAATATTCTAATAATCTATAGGAAAAAGGATTGGAAAATAATGAATATATATATATAACTGAATCACTTTGCTGACTCTGGAAGCTAAAACAACAGTGTAAATCAACTGTACTCCAATAAAACTTTTTTAAAGATACGTTTCTAAATTTTCTAAGAGCTTGGTATAATTAGAAATTCATATTTTGATATACCACAGTGTTCTCAAAACTGCAAACTTTTACTTCAGAACTCTGAAAGTTCATAAAGAGTAGCTGTATTTAGGATAGGAAAATTAAATTTGTGAAATAGTCCTCTCAAAGGAGTTGTTACCAAGCATTGTATCATATGGCGGTGGACATATTCTCAGTGGACAATCTGCCCAACATATTCACATTTTGTGATAAAATATATTATCACAGTTATGAGTTACAAAAACACCTGCATTGTATGTGGTCTACACAAATTACTTTGATCAAATTACAGAAACAAATTACTCTATGTCATGTAGAGTATTCATCTTGCTTGCTTTTTAGGCAGATAGTCACTGCAGACAAGCACTACACTGAGAAAAATAAAGCTTCATCTTAAATTAAAAATATTTTTGCTTTTGAAGCCATATATTTCAATGCTAATAGTGTGTTTATCCTTTCAAAAAAAATCTGTGGCTTTTGAAAATATTTTTTGAGGAAATTTAATTTTTTTATTAAAAAATAAACTTTCTCCTTTAGAAAGTACTTAAAAAATTTTTTTCATTTCACAGTTCTAGGTGTGTGCCCACAGCTATCACATGGACCATAGCCTTGTCTAACTCAATAAAACTATGAGCCATGCCATGTAGGGCCACCTAAGATGGATGGGTCGTGGTAGAGAGTTCTGACAAAACGTGGTCCACTGAAGAATGAATTGCAAACTACTTAAGTATTCTTGCCTTGAGAAACCCACGAAGAGTATGAAAAGGCAAAAAGATAGGAGACCAAAAGATGAGCTCCGCGGGTCAGTAGGTGCCCAATATGCTACTGGAAATCAGTGGAGAACTAACTCCAGAAAGAATGAAGCGATGGAGCCAAAGCAAACGACACCCAGCTGGGGGTGTGACTGGTGATGGCAGTACAGTCCGATGCTATAAAGAGCAATATTGCATACGAATCTGGAATGTTAGGTCCATGTTCTTTAGTCACTCAGCTGTTCTCAACTCTTTGTAACCCCACAGACTGTAGCCCACGAGGTTCCTTCGTCCATGAGATTCTCCAGGCAAGAATACTGGAATGGGTTGTCATTTCCTTCTCCAAGAGTTAGGTCCATGAATCAAGGCAAATTAGAGTGGTCAAAAAAGAGATGGCAAGAGTGAACGTCAACATTTTAGGAATCAGAGAACTAAAATAAACTGGAATGGGTGAACTTAACTCAGATGACCATTATATCTACTATTATGGGTAAGAATCCCTTAGAAAAAATGGAGTAGCCATCATAGTCAACAAAAGAGTATGAAATGCAGTACTTGGATGCAGTCTCAAAAACAACAGAATGATCTCTCTTTCTTTCCGAGGCAAACCATTCAATATCACAGTAATCCAAGTCTATGCCCCAACCAATAAAGCTGAAGAAGCTGAAGTTGACCGGTTCTATGAAGACCTATAAGACCTACTAGAACTAATACACAAAAAAGATGTCCCTTTCATTATAGGGGACAGGAATGCAAAAGTAGGAAGTCAAGAAACACCTGGAGTAACAGGCATATTTGGCCTTGGAGTACAGAATGAAGCAGGGCAAGGTTAACAGAGTTTTGCCAAGAGAACATACTGGTCATAGCAAACACCCTCTTCCAACAACACAAGAGAAGACTCTACACATGAACATCACCAATGGTCAGTACTGAAATCAGATTGATTATATTCCTTGCAAAACAAGATAGAGAAGCTCTATACAGTCAGCAAAAACAAGAGTGGGAGCTGACTGTGGCTCAAATCATGAACTCCTTACTGCCAAATTCAGACTCAAATTGAAGAAAGTGGGGAAAACCACTAGACCATTAAAGTGTGACTTAAATCAAATCCCTTATGACTATACAGTGGAAGTGACAAATAGATTCAAGGGACTATATATGATAGACAGAGTGCCTAAGAACTATGTATGGAGGTTCATGACATTGTACAAGAGACAGGGAGCAAGACCATCCCCAAGAAAAAGAAATGAAAAAAGGCAAAATGGTTGTCTGAGGAGGGCTTTCAAATATCTGTGAAAAAAAAGAGAAGCTAAAAGCAAAGGAGAAAAAGAAAGATATACCCATTTGAATGCAGCGTTCCAAAGACTAGCAAGGAGAGATGAAAAAGCCTTCCTCAGTGATCAATGCAAAGAAATAGAGGAATACAATAGATTGGGTAATACTAGAGATCTCTTCAAGAAAATTAGAGGTACCAAGGAAATATTTCATGAAAGATGGACACAGTAAAGGACAGAAATGGTATGAACCTAACAGAAGCAGAAGATATTAAGAAGAGGTGGCAAGAATACACAGAAAAAGCATACAAAAAAGATCTTCATGACCAACATAATCACGATGGTGTGATCACTCACCTAGAGCCAGACATCCTGGAATGTGAAGTCAAGTGGGCCTTAGGATGCATCACTATGAACAAAGCTGGTGGAGTTGATGGAATTCCAGTTGAGCTATTTCAAATCCTAAGAGGATACTGTGAAAGAGCTTCACTTAATATACCAGCAAATTTGGAAAACTCAGCAGTGGCCACAGAACTGGAAAAGGTCAGCTTTCATTCCAGTGCCAAAGAATGTTCAAACTACTGCATAATTGCCCTCATCTCACACACTAGTAAACTAATGCTCAAAATTCTCCAAGCCAGGCTTCAACAGTAAGTGTACCATGCAATTCCAGACGTTCATGCTGCATTTAGTAAAGGCAGAGGAACCAGAGATCAATTGCCAACATCTGTTAGATAGTCAAAAAAGCAAAAGAGTTCCAGAAAATTATCTACTTCTGCTTTATTGACTATGCCAAAGCCTTTGACTGTGTGGATCACAACAAACTGGAAAATTCCTCAAGAGATGGGAATGCCAGAGCACCTACTTGCTTCCTGAGAAATCTGTATGCAGGTCAAGAAGCAACAGTTAGAACTGGACATGGAACAGACTGGTCCCAAATAGGAAAGGGAGTACGTCAAGGCTGTATATTGTCACCCTGCTTATTTAACTTATATGCAGAGTACATCATGAGAAACACTGGGCTAGAAGAAGCACAAGCTGGAATCAAGATTGCCGGGAGAAATATCAATAACCTCAGATAGGCAGATGACACCACCCTCATGGCAGAAAGTGAAGAACAAAAGAGCCTCTTGAAGAAAGTGAAAGAGGAGAGTGAAAAAGTTGGCTTAAAACCCAACATTCAGAAATCTAAGATCATGGCATCTGGTCCCATCACTTCATTGTAAATAGATTGGGAAGCACTGGAAACAGTGAGAGACTTTATTTTTTTGGGCTCCAAAATCACTGCAGATGGTGACTGCAGCCATGAAATTAAAAGATGCCTGCTCCTTGGAAGAAAATGTATGAACATTACCATCTTTCTAGATTCCATATATATGTGTTAGTATACTGTATTGGTGTTTTTCTTTCTGGCTTACTTCACTCTGTATAATCGGCTCCAGTTTCATCCATCTCATTAGAACTGATTCAAATGTATTTTTTTTAATGGCTGAGTAATACTCCATTGTGTATATGTACCACAGCTTTCTTATCCATTCATCTGCTGATGGACATCTAGGTTGTCTATGTTCGATACAGGATACAGGATGCTTGGGGCTGGTGCCCGGGGATGATCCAGAGAGATGATATGGGGTGGGAGGTGGGAGGGTGGTTCAGGATTGGGAACTCATGTACACCCGTGGTGGATTATGTCAATGTATGGCAAAACCAATACAGTATTGTAAAGTAAAATAAAGTAAAAATAATAATAAAAAAAGAAAATGTATGAACAAACTAGACAGCACATTAAAAAGCAAAGACATTTTTTACCAACAAAGGTCCATCTATGGACCAAGTCAAAGCTATGGTTTTTCTAATAGTCATGTATGAATGTGAGAGTTGGAGTATAAAGAAAGCTGAGCACCGAAGAACTGATGCTTTTGAACAGTGGTGTTAGAGAAGACTCTTGAGAGTCCCGTGGACAGCAAGGATATACAACCAGTCAGTCCTAAAGGAAACCAGTCCTGAATATTCATTGGAAAGACTGATGCTGAAGCTGAAACTCCAATAATTTGGCTACCTGATGCAAAGAACTGACTCATTTGAAAATACCCTGATACTGAGAAAGATTGACGTTGGGAGGAGAAGGGGACAACAGAGGATGAGATGGTTGGGTGGCATCACTGATTCAATGGACATGAGTTTGAGTAAACTCCGGGATTTGGTGATGAACAGAGAGGCCTGGTGAGCTGCATTCCATGGGGTCACAAAAAGTTGGACTCTACTGAGCAACTGAGCTGAAGTTAACTGCCCATGACTATTAACAATCATGTATATGGCTAATAAGAAAACACAGCCTGTTGCACGGTAATTTGTGTTGTTCTGCATCATTGTTGGAGAGTGAATCTATTAAGAGATAGATGAATGCAGGTAACAATGAAAGGAATGTAAGATTCCACTGAAAAGAAACCGTATAATTTTACATTGGATTGTTAGAAGGATAAACTTAGTTGTAATAAATATAATTTAGATAGTATTTTTATTCTGGCTTTAATACCATACTTCACTGGTCATTAAAAGATATAAAGTAATCCTGTTTTCCTCTTATGTGTCCTATTCGGTTGTGAACATTTTAATTACATATATCATGCATAAACATACATCTCAGCAACTATTCTTACCTTCTCTGTCTTCCACATAATACCTATCATGATTAAGTACCTGCTACATCTTTAATAAACATATCCTCTCAGATACCTTTTGTGGCAGATATTTCCATTCCCTTTTGGTGGAAGCCAAAGTTCCAAGGCAATGTGCATGTCCCCACAGTCACAGGGACAATCAGTATAAGAAGCAGGTTTGAATTCAGGTCTGTATTGTTCAATCCACAGATCATGGTGACTCCCTCCAGTTCCAGAGGACCATCCTTCCTACCTGCACTCAGAATCCTATTTAGTTTTAATGTTAAGGTGAAAATTGTATGGGGTAAATTCTGGACATCTAGCACAATGCCTGGAAGTTTACACATAGTTAATAAATGTTAACTCATAACAAGTACTGCAAGAATACACATTAACATCTATCTTGTCCACACCAATGCGACCTGTGAAGTTAACTAATTCATGCTAAGATATGAATGGCTACTAAACATCCTTCTTGTCCTCTGCTTTCCTATTAACCTAACTGAAAAATCTCCAGAAGGATTTCTTTCAAATCAGAATTTGAAACTCAGTGATAGTTGGGTGGGGTGAATGGTGATTAAAGACATAGCTAAAATAATACTATAAAACCACAAAATCTGCTTTTAATTGATCAATTTAAATGAAAATATATGAGTAGACATGCAATGATACAGCTATATCCAAATCTTACTGTGTATGTACATGCATACACACACACAACCCACACTGGATCTCTCTGTCTTTTAGTCTCTTTCCTGTTCTTTCTCGTTTTCTATCAAACTCTCTATATAGAGACATGTACACACATGTTTATGCATGTATATCAAAACTTACAATCCTTCAGTCCTATTATATAAAGGTATGTCACAAATCAGATCATATCCCCAAGACATCATATTTGTGTAGCCAGATTCATAGTAGCACTGAGAACTACAAAATAGGTGTTAGATGAATCCTCAAAACCAGTGTTAGATAGACATTCCACTAAATCTATTCTTAAACGTAATTTATTGCTAACATTTTATGGCATCATTGATATATAAGGTGATATAATTACTTTTTACCATTAAAATGTAACTCTATATTGAACATGTGTATATTATAAAACACATCTAATCATTTCAGAAATAATATTACTAAGTTTAAAGTAAAGAGAGAATGTTCCTATTTTTGTTGATAACAGAACTTGTCAAGTAGTCTTAGATTTCCAGATGGAAGTGTCATTCTAAAAGTCATCACTGGATGATTAGCTAATTAATTTTATTTGAAATCTATGTTTTCACTCTGATGATACTAAATACATGTTTTGCTTATTTTAACAAATTCTGTATCCTTATTTATTGTTTCTACTGGAGTTGGTTGTATATGCTCACACAAAACTCATAAGAACTTTTCCAGTGAGCATTTCTCTTAATTACTGAAGTTCAGAGTTCAACTTTAAGTCTCAATAGGCCTTACAAATAGCTGTGAAAAGAAGAGAGGTGAAAAGCAAAGGAGAAAAGGAAAGATATAAGCATCTGAATGCAGAGTTCCAAAGGAGAGCAAGAAGAGATAAGAAAGCCTTCTTCAGAGATCAATGCAAAGAAATAGAGGAAAACAACAGAATGGGAAAGACTAGAGATCTCTTCAAGAAAATTAGAGATACCAAGGGAACATTTCATGCAAAGACGGGCTCAATAAAGGACAGAAATGGTATCAACCTAACAGAAGTAGAAGATATTAAGAAGAGGTGGCAAGAATACATGGAAGCACTGTACAAAAAAGATCTTCACACCCCGGATAATCATGATGATGTGATCACTAATCTAGAGCCAGACATCGTGGAATGTGAAGTCAAGTGGGCCTTAGAAAGCATCACTACAAACAAAGCTAGTGGAGGTGATGGAATTCCAGTTGAGCTATTTCAAATACGGAAAGATGATGCTGTGAAAGTGCTGCACTCAATAGGCCCGCAAATTTGGAAAACTCAGCAGTGGCCACAGGACCGGAAAAGGTCAGTTTTCATTCCAATTCCAAAGAAAGGCAATGCAAAAGAATGCTCAAACTACAGCACTATTGCAATCATCTCACAGGCTAGTAAACTAATGCTCAAAATTCTCCAAGCCAGACTTCAGCAATACGTGAACCGTGAACTTCCTGATGTTCAAGCTGGTTTTAGAAAAGGCAGAAGAACCAGAGATCAAATTGCCAACATCCGCTGGATCATGGAAAAAGCAAGAGAGTTCCAGAAAAACATCTATTTCTGCTTTCTTGACTATGCCAAAGGCTTTGACTGTGTGGATCACAATAAACTGTGGAAAATTCTGAGAGAGATGGGAACACCAGACCACCTGACCTGCCTCTTGAGAAATCTGTATGCAGGTCAGGAAGCAACAGTTAGAACTGGACAGGGAACAACAGACTGGTTCCAAATAAGAAAAGGAGTACGTCAAGGCTGTATATTGTCACCCTGTTTATTTAACTTCTATGCAGAGTACATCATGAGAAACGCTGGGCTGGAAGAAACACAAGCTGGAATCAAGATTGCCAGGAGAAATATCAATAACCTCCCATATGCCGATGACACCACCCTTATGGCAGAAAGTGAAGAGGAGCTAAAAAGCCTCTTGATGAAAGTGAAAGAGGAGAGTGAAAAAGTTGGCTTAAAGCTCAGCATTCAGAAAATGAAGATCATGGCATCTGGACCCATCACTTCATGGGAAATAGATCGGGAAACAGTGGAAACAGTGTCAGACTTTATTTTTTTGGGCTCCAAAATCACTGCAGATGGTGATTGCAGCCATGAAATTAAAAGACGCTTACTCCTTGGAAGAAAAGTTATGACCAACCTAGATAGTATATTCAAAAGCAGAGACATTACTTTGCTGACTAAGGTCCATCTAGTCAAGGCTATGGTTTTTCCTGTGGTCATGTATGGATGTGAGAGTTGGACTGTGAAGAAAGCTGGGCGCCAAAGAATTGATGCGTTTGAAGTGTGGTGTTGGAGAAGACTCTTGAGAGTCCCTTGGACTGCAAGGAGATCCAACCAGTCCACTCTGAAGGAGATCAACCCTGGGATTTCTTTGGAAGGAATGATGCTAAAGCTGAAGCTCCAGTACTTTGGCCACCTCATGTGAAGAGTTGACTCATTGGAAAAGACTCTGATGCTGGGAGGGATTGAGGGCAGGAGGAGAAGGGGATGACCAAGGATGAGATGGCTGGATGGCATCACTGACTCGATGGACTTGAGTCTGAGTGAACTTCGGGAGATGGTGATAGACAGGGAGGCCTGGCGTGCTGCGATTCATAGGGTCGCAAAGAGTCAGACACGACTGAGCGACTGAACTGAACTGAACTGAATATCATAGTAGTATATTTGTTTTTGATTTTCAATTTTGTTATTACTAACTGCACAAAATTCCATCTAAAAACATACATGTGAGTTAAGAATATATTTCAAAGGTTTAAAACTAAACAAAATCATTGGTATTTTGTGATCACAGAATTCTGAATCATAAATGGGATCTAAATTGAAATACTATTTTTTTCAAATAACCAATCCGAATGTATATAGAGAGAAAATAATTTATATATATATATATATATATATGTACTTATATCCTGCTCCTACTGCTAAGTCACTTCAGTTGTGTCCAACTCTGTGCGATCCCATAGAGGGCAGCCCACCAGGCTCCCCCGTCCCTGGGATTCTCCAGGCAAGAACACTGGAGTGGGTTGCCATTTCCTTCTCCAAAGCATGAAAGTGAAAAGTGAAAGGGAAGTCACTCAGTTGTGTCTGACCCTCAGCAACCGCATGGACTGCAGCCTTCTAGGCTCCTCTGTCCATGGGATTTTCAAGGCAAGAGTACTGGAGTTGGGTGCCATTGCCTTCTTTGACTTATATCCTAGTATATCGTAAACAAAATAAGGCAACTTGTAACAGTCATTTTTTATTAATCTTGAATTAAGTGAGTAATATGCTTAAGAAAAATAAAACCTCAGTGAGCAGTTTTAATATTAAGGACTGATGCTAAATTCTGAATCAAGTAATTGAGTATATTATTAGATGACAGATATACAGATGGATAAATATATGAATGGATGGCTGGATGGATGAATCAACTGATTGATCCACAGATAATTATGAACACAAAGGAAGTATAGAAAGAATGAATTGAAAGTAATCAAATTGAAAGTGTTAGTTGCTCAGTTGTGTCCAATTCTTTGTGCCCCCATAGACTGTAACCCACCAGGCTCCTCTGTCCATGGAATTCTCCAGGCAAGAATACTGGAGTGAGTAGCCATTTCCTTCTCCAGGGGAGCTTCCTGACCTAGGGATTGAACTCAGGTCACCCACATTGCAGATTCTTTATCATCTGAGCTACCAGGGAAGGTACCATAGAAAGGATGAAGGATTATTTACTACGGTTTTGATTGTTAAATTTAACAGTAGATTTATATTACTTAAGATAGAGATGTAAAATATGTTGAAGCCAAAAGCATTCATATTTTAATATATTATTCTTGCCTGGAGAATCCTAAGGACAGAAGAGCCGGGCAGGCTACAGTCCATGGGGTCACAAGAGTCGGACATGACTTAGTGACTAAACCACCACATTTAAATTTTAGAGCAAAGACTATAGTTGTAATTTGCATAACATATCTTTAAATAAACTTTACTCTCTAATAATGCTAGGAAAATCTCAATTACACATATTTTTTCAGCTGGACATTTCTTTGTCTTTGAACTATATGTAACTGTGGTTTTATAATCTTTAAGGCCTTTAGTTATTGTTATGGAGACCTAATAATTATTTTATTTCTTCTGCATAGAGGCCAAGTTATATACAGAAATCTGAATTAGGCCAGTCAAGCCCGTAAGGTAAGCAGCCTCCAGAATCTTCCTACAAATGAGAAAATAAGTGAGGAGGAGGCAGCCAGAAGAAATTATATGGGAAGACAGAGTCACAAGGAGAAACTTGTTTTTACCTTGTTTTGGCTTGTTTTGTTTGACTCTGGTATATAAGCTTACCCAGGCAAAGAAAGTTGATATCTCAGTGCAAGAGAAACAACATTTCTGGAACAATGGATGAGTTAAAATTAGGCTTTGTTTTGTCACAACCACTAGTCTACTTTCTTAAATAAGACATCAAGTTGGGGTCTGAGATGAGAAAAGAGGCTGCAGATCCAAAGGGCCCACCTTCCTCTGGTTTCCCTTCCTATTGCTCACCCTCCCTCTGCAAATTTCTATCAAATTTTTTTTCCTCCTTCCCTCCCTAGTTGCTTCTGTCCTCCTCCTTCACTCCCTTCCTTCATCAGTCCAAGCTCCTGGGTGTTACCTTCCAAGGAAGACAGTCTTGGTTGTCAGCTTCTTACTGTACTCTAGCTATGTGGTCCATGCTAGTTGACGGCATGAGTCCAGATGGAATACGCTGGTAGTACTAGCTAAGTTTTCACCATTACTTGGTATATCACACTAACATCTCTTAGACTTAGCAACTTATCCCTTTCCTCTTCTCATGTTGTCCCCTTTGTCATTTATCTCTGTCTCTTCTCTATCTTTTAAAGGCCATTTATAATTCAGTAAATCAGTATTTATATGAATATTTCAAATACAGAAACTTCTGAGAATGCCATCAAATAATTCTGTCAAACAGGAAGTTCTGCCATACGTAATAGAGCATCACTAGAGAAAGCCTTAAGTTTAGCTGTCATTGACACAGATATCCTGCTTCTTTGACATGTTAAAAAGTATAGAAAATTAATTTGTTTTATCCTAACATATTTTGTATTTCTCTTTAAGCACTTTCTTCTCTTTGTCATCAGTGAATACAATTTCTTTAGAAAAACAGTCAAGACACCCTTGAGTCATAGCACTGAATTGAGCATTTTCTAAGGTTCTGACAGTCTCTGATACAGTATGTATTTTGCTTTACTGTGACCATGATGATGAAACTGTCAGGACTGAACTAAGAGGCCGTAAGAGATGTATTCCTTCTCCTATTTTTAACTGGAAATAATATTTCTGCCAAAATATTAATAAGAAAACAGTTTTGATGCATAGAAGAAATCATATACATTTTAAATAACATAAATGTATACTTAGGAGAAATAAAAAAAGAGTTTTAGAATTTACTTTTTACTTTCCCATCCACTTACATTAGGAATTTTGAACATCAAAATTTTTTTTAATATTTTTGCCTCTAAGTCCTATTTAACAATACCTAATGTGAACTCTTTCCCAGAGTATAAATAATCAAGTTACAGATTCTAAACTCTATTACATAGTTAAAAAGAAAACAAAGAATTAAACTGATAAAGACAAAAACTCTTCCTGACTTATAAAGAGATGGCTGGAAGGCATTACCTATGCAATGAACATGAACTTGGGCGAACCACGGGAGATTGTGAGGGACAGGGAGACCTGGCATGTTGCAGTCCATGGTGTTGCAAAGAGTCGGATATGACTGGGCAACTGAACAACAACAATAACATGAGCACTTTCCATAACTGCAAATAAGGAAAATGAGATACAAAAGAGAGAAAAATTATTCTGAAATGATTGGATA
>NC_030811.1:67491214-67493714 GCF_001704415.2 Capra hircus
TAGTGATTACCAATGGTTTAAAAATCTTCTTTATTATTATTTAAAAGGAAGGCATGTGAAAGATTATAAACTGGGGAAAGGGGGGCACTTCTAAAATATCACTGATAAACACAATTTGTTTTGTGTTTATTGAAAATGTATGTATCATTTGAACTAAGTCAAAGGTAATGATCAATGCTGTATTTTTTTAAGATAATAGAAAAATGCTTAGTCTCCCAAATATTTTAGAACTCTAAAAATAAAATTATGTAGATTGATTTGGTGGTAAAGATGCAAAACATTCCAGATGAAATCATTTCTATGATATTAAACAAATACATATTTTACATATTCTCTGGAGAGAGCATGCATTTTGGACAAAGTAAGTTCAACTTCTCTCTATCATTAAATGCATTTAAATGTTAAATCTTATAAACCCCATATTAGATCATGCCACTTTCACTGTGAATCACTCAATTTCCTATAATTTTTTATGCACTTAACTAGCATAGGAATGACCTCTAAAGTCACTAGTTAGGCAATAAATTTTACGTATCATTCTTTTTATAGTATTTAAAACTGTGGCTTCTTAATTGAATTAAATGCCCACTTTTGTGTTTCTATCAATTAGTACTTGTTTAGACAGTGAATTTGGAGTTTGGAAGTATGAGAGGAGGAAAAACATAATTACTCAGACATCTCTAATAAAAGGCCATGAATTTAGAAAGCTTCAGTGATTTTGGACTATGCTATCCTATCTTAATAGTATTGTGCCATTGTTTGCACACTAATAGTTTCACAAGCCCCAGTTCTTCAAGAAAACAATATTTCTAAGATGAGAGTATAGTTTCAGCGAACACTGATTTGCCAAGGATACAGTGTCACTGGGAAGTACTGCCTTCTATAGGCAGTATTTTCAGCAATGATGTACAGTTGTGGCACCTTATCTCTGTGCAAAAGCATGCAAATATGAGAATGGCCTGTTCAGAAGAGGGAGCAGGCAAATTCAAATCTTACCATCACTATTAACAGACCCTTTAAAACTTCATACAAGCTTCAGTTTGTTGTTTTGAGTCAAATGAGACGACAGGAAAATCAGAAAGGAATAATAGCACCAAGGTGCATCATATCCCTTGAATCTCATGCTAGACACAGGAGCAAAATTAACGCGCTGGAGCCATCTTCTGACTGCATGGGACTGCGGCACCTCACAATGGACGCGACGTTAATAAGTTAGGTGGCCAGGAGCTCACCAGACACGTCAGGTTTTTTATATCCTATCTCTTCTCCCTAATGACCTGCCTTAATCTGTACTACACTTTGGTGCTCTTCTGTCTCCTTCCCTCTTTCTGAAAAGAAAAAGAATGCAATTATTTGGATTTGGGTTTCAATTGTGACAGATTCTAAAAGAAAGAGCTGTCTGTGTCTACACGGTCAAAGGGATCCTGTGAGAGGAGGCAATTACCCAGAATTTCAGGCCCCAAATTTCACAAAGAACAAAATTGATATCTGCCCTTGGAAAAAGAGGGAGTCGATTTGAGTGACCCAGACTGAGAGATTTCTATAGTTAATCACTTAATGGAAGGAAAAAAAAAAATTGAGGAAACAAGTCTTATTTTAGAGGATTCTTTCCACTCTACATTTATGCCTCATTTCAGATTTGTTTGAAAGCCATTAAAACATATAAGCAGGAAAAAGCACAAAGAAGTAACTGGGTGAAACAAAAAGTTAAAAAGCACAACCCCTGCTCAGTTTCATACTCGCACGGCCACAACTGTGGCTGCCTAACCTTTTGAAAATAAGCAAATTCAGTTTTCCCTAACATTCAGAGTAGATCCATACTGGCATAAATCCATACCCAGAGCAATGTTTACTTGAACCACTCTCCTTCTAATATACCTGTAAGAGTGTGAGCTCAGAGAAATACACACAAAGGTGCCCTTTAGGATCTTGTGACCCTAGCAATATTTTCCTCTGTATGATTTCAAATATTTAATCAATTGCTCTGTGCACACAGCATCTGTAAAATGTTTTCCAGTAAATTTCTATGAAATGCAGTAAATGTCAACATTACAAAGAGTTTGCCATTAGACACTGATGAAAAATAGTCTCAACAAAGTGTGCTTAAAACATGTCTGCTCTCCCAAATAACAATACACTTTGAGTTTAAAATAAAGGAAATTTGGAAATAATATTAAGATATTATACTTGCCGCATAATATTTTATCTATTTTATATCAAAAGTTATTTTATTGTTTCATTTGTATAACAAAAAACAAGTATTAGTATTCTATAAAACAAAGATATATTTAAAAATCAGTTCACAATGTCCCAGTTTCAAACATACACCAAAAACTGATGAATTTTCTACAGCTGTAAGCTCTGAGACTTCCTTCCTTTCTTCATTTCTTGTCTTTACTCGATATTTTACAAAGCAGTTTTACTGCTGCAGAAAAAAAAATACAACTTTTAATATTAGGATTTTAGAGTATTTTTTTAAAGAAAAAATTTTTAGCTTTCT